>NC_056732.1:1859433428-1859733428 GCF_019279795.1 Protopterus annectens
AAGTTTTTCATATTTTGTTGGGCTTGTGGATTGACATTCCTCTTCAACTTGGGTGAAATCTTTTTTTTTTTCCTGATGCCCAGTTCTCCTACCTCACTGATGCCATTCTGATTGCTGCTTCTGTGATTGTGTGCGAGTGGAGTCTGGTTTGCAGTTTTACCTTTCTAGACTTTACTAACAGATATGTCTGTTTTAAGCCATTTTGGCAGTTTTTTATGTTTTTTACTGAGTAAGAATGATTTAAAAAGCATGTATCCTGTAGAGAGAGAAAATCCACTGCAGAATCTTGCTAAGTTTGTGATGTGTCTGTGCACTGTCCATTTAGACAAGCCTTGTCCTGTCTGTGAAAAGTATAAGTAAAAGTACCCTTTTATATATCATAGGAATGAACTAATTTTAAAAGGCTTAAACACTTGTGTTGAGATCCAGAGACCTGCATCTCCAAGCCTTCTCAAGAGGATAGACACAAAGCTAATAAAGGTTATAAATCAGCCTCTTTTTTGCCTTCTTATCACCCCTAGTTCCTTCCAGCCATAAAGATTATCCCAGTAAAGATGTTTTTCTTTCAGTAAAGTTCATTGGCGGTAGGACAGGAAGTCTTCAGTTGGTTTGAACATTTCTAAATTGTCCCTTCGAGTGATTAATGGGCCCCTTTTAGCCCGAGGTCAGGTAGTCTTTAGTTCAGTAACATTTCTTCATTGACAGAGGAGGGCTTCTTGTAGGGTTTCTCATTCCAGACTCCATTGTGTTGAGTCCATTTCTTCTTGTAGTTCTGTAGTGGATGTTGATTACATAGGCTCTCTAGGAACATGCTACAGGCTGGTGTGGACTAAGGGCTTCACCTATCCACCTCTGATCCTATTCTAGCTTAAGAAAATACTCTTTCTAGACCTCTTTTTGCCTGCTTATCACCCCTAGTTCATCTAGCAAGTCAGTAAAGGAGTCAGTCCTACTCCTTGTAGGCTATGGAACCAACCCAATTATTGACATCCATGCTGGTTCTGTTGCCAGTACCTGTGCTTTCAACACTGAATGTTTTCAGCAAAGGTCATTCCTTTGCTGGGTCCTGTGGTCAGAGGCTTGGTATTTAGGTTGACATTGGCTTATTTGGTGTCTAGATCAGAGTTTTTGTGTTTCAGTGCTTTGGGGCTGAGGGCACAGGCATTGACATTGGTGCTGATGCCATCTATTTCAGTTATAGTTTCAACTGATATAATCCTTTACTTTCAAATAAATCAGCTTGTTACTGTCCACTGCCAGACACCCTAGGATTATATTTTGTATGATGTATTAGATTTCTTTATGGAGTCATACTTTATAACATGAAATTTTTCTCTATTGTTTTTCCAATAAGTATATGTATTTTCTGTGATTTTACTCATAGGTATGTACTAGGCTAATGGCCCCGAGGCCTTTACAAGCCTAGCCATAGGATTTCCTTGGCATAGTGCCACCTGACCTTAGTTCCCAGTGCTTCTGTCGAGTAGAGCCACTGGAGTTATCCCTGGGGTGAATTTTCTGTTTCCCATCCACTCATCAAGATCTCTCTTGAAGAGGGTCAGCGAAGTGCTCTGCTTGACATGTATGGGAAGTCTGTTCCATAGCATGGGCAGTGTCTTGGTTATAAACCTGTCCCTCCAGCATGTTCTGTTTAATTGTGGTAATGAGGGTGAGGTCTCTGGAGTGTGTGGTACGGAGGGATTGGAATTTCTTTAGATGTAGACTAGACAGAAACTAGAACAGAAATTCCTAGAACTACGCAATAGAGTCAAAAAGCTAATAAAACAGGACAAATTCCAATACTACCAGTCTGCCCTAGACTCCTCTGAACACAGCCCCAAACAATTCTGGTCCTCCATAAACTCCATCCTCCACCCAGGTAAAGTCAGTAACCCTCCTCCTAACATCCCTCACTCCTCAGAAAATATTGCCACCTCATTCAACACACACTTCACACAAACCATACTATCACTAGCTAAACAACACAACCCCCCTCCCCTCCAACCCACACCTTCATCTCCCCACTGCCTTCTCTTTTTCTCCTGTACCTACCTCCAACATAAAAAAACTCTTAACTAAACTTAAACCCACCAAATTAGCAGCAGGCAACCTCCCAAGTGAATACCTACAAATCACAGCTGATGCTCTGGCCTACCCAGTATCCATCTTGATTAACCGATCTCTGTCAGAAAGTTATGTTCCCACACTGTGGAAAGTATCACATATAATTCCCCTCCACAAAGGCGGACCTTCCACAGAACTAACCAGTTACCACCCCATAGCTATTCTCTCTCCACTCTCCAAAATACTAGAGAGATGCATACACTCTCAGGTCTCAGTCTTCCTCCTTGCTAACAACCTCCTTTCCAATACTTAGTATGGTTTCCGACCAAACCATAGCACCACCACTGCCTTACTCTCCCTTACTGACACTATCCTTCAGCATAAAAACAATGGCTATCTCTCCTCTGCTACTTTCCTAGACCTATCTAAAGCAATTGACATGGCCCCACACAAACAACATATCTCTGTCCTCAATAACCTATCCTTCTCACAATTAGTCACCAACTGGTTTCAGAGTTACCTGTCTGACCGCCAACAATCCGTTGTATGGTAGAATGACATCTCTCCCCAACTACCTGTCTCCATAGGGGTTCCCCAAGAATCCATCCTTTGACCCCTACTCTTCTCTGTTTTCACAAATAATCTAGCCTCTGCCACCAGACATGGCACACTCATACAATACGCAGATGACTCGACCATCATCTGCTCAGCCCATTCCCTACCCAAACTGCAAAAAGTCGCACAGGAAGCCTTTTCCTCTGTTGAAACTTGGTTATCCGATGCCCAATTAATACTCAACCCAAACAAAACTAAACTACTTATCTTCCAACCCACCAAACATACTCAAAACAACTCTCACTTTTAACATCACAGCAAAAGACAACACCACTATATACCCAACTGAACACACAAAATTGCTAGGAGTGGAAATAGACAATAAACTAAAATTTGACATTCACATATCCATGACCATAAAAAAAGTCCACAAAAAACTAGGAGCGTTATACAAAAATAAGCATCTTCTCACCAAAGCAGCAAAGATTTCAATAGCAAATTCCCACCTTATCACCACCCTACTTTATGCCTCTCCAGTATATACCGTCCTAAGGCAATGTGATCTAAACAAGCTAGAGACCTGCTACAGCAAAACTGCCAAATTCGCCACAGGGGCATCCTACCATAGTCACCACTGTCGCCCACTTGCTGAACTGGGCTGGCTTGAACTCCCTCACCTCCTTTAATGGTATCAACTCTCACTCACCCACAAACTGGTAAACCATCCACTAAATGTCCCATCCCTCCAGAATCTACTCCAACCCTATCGAACCACCAGACCACTAAGATTCAGCAACAAAAATCACTTGCAGATCACTAAAGCCAATAACTCTGCTGGTGAAGCACTATTCTCTTGCACCATAGCCAACTTATGGAACTCCCTCCCACCCGCAATTACCTCCATACCATCATGCACCCACTTCAAAACTTTACTAAAAGCGCACCTAAAAACATGCTGGCTATGCCCTTGCAACTCCCACTCTAATATCACCCACCCCATCCAACCACTACATTTCTTTCCATTCCACTAACTACCTTGATTATAGCAACCTCAGATGCTCATAAGCGTAGTATTTATACAGCAGGAACGTCTTATTTTAACATTTGTTAATGTCTGTTATGTACTTCACAGATAAAGATTCTAATTGTCTACTGATGTACTATGTTCAACTGTAAATATGTTGTAAGTAGTTGCTATGTAAATTGTTTATTGCTATGTAATCCAATGTAACTGCTGTCTGTTTATTTTAACTGTGGAGCTTTTCTCCCCGGGCCTCCGCTGAAAATGGACCTACGTCCAGTTGGACACTCCCGGTCAACAAATATAAATAAATAAAATAAATAAATAAATGTAGCATTTCTAACAGAGCTGGGTCAGACATGGCTTTGTAAGTCAAGCAGTGATCGCCTCTAAGTAGACAATATGAGACCGAGAATAGTTGGAGTTTTTTGAGTCTGTCCATATAGAACAAGTGTTTAAGGCCTAGGATCCTCTTTGTGAGGTACTTTTGCAGCCGCTCCAGTTGTTGCAGGTGTCTAGTGAGGTACATGCCAAATGGGGCATTGTACTCGACTGGCCTAATGAGGGAAGAGTAGAGGGAGACAATGACCTCTTTCTTCCTGGATGCAAAACCCTTAGTAATGAGATGTACCACATAGAAGGACTTTCTGACCACAGTGGCAACATGGTGGTCAAAAGAGAGGTTGCTGTCAACCTGTGTTCCCAGATCCCTTATAACGCCTTCTGTATTCAGTGGACTACCATCGATGTGGTAATTCATGGAAACTCGGTTTTCCCCAAAGGGGATGACAACACATTTTTTGGCATTGAGCTTAAGGCCATGGTTCTGATACCAGTCGTTGGTCTCAGTGAGGCCATTTTGCAGGATGTCAACATCACTTGGGGAGTTAATAATAGCTTCCAACTTGCAATCATCTGTGAACTTTTTCAGCCTGAGTCCCTTCGTGTTGACCTAGACTTCATAGAAGTAGATACCAAACAGGAGAGGACCCAGGACCGAACCCTGGGGGACTCCACTCGTGACTAGTCAGCAGTCTGACTTGGAGTCAGCTATTTTCACACTGTGGGTTCTATCTGTGAGCAAGTTTGCAACCCACCTAGTGATATAGTGGGTTGATGCTTAGCTTAGTGAGTTTTTCTATGATTCCTGATTGGAGAATGGTGTCAAAAGCCTTGGTCAAATCAAGGTAGGCTGTATAAACCATCTTGCCTTCATACACAGCTCTGGTGACTGACTCAAAGAAGTTGACCAAGTTGAGCAGGCATGATCTACCCGTCAAAAAACCAAACTGTGTGGGATCCAGAGTTTGGAGATTCCCTATATCCTTGTTTATTAGGTCCATGATGATGCTTCCCATAGCTTTGCATATCAGGCTCGCCAGGCTAATGGGGCAATATTTCCCAGGATCTGTAGTCGCTCCTCTTTTGTGGAGAGGGATGACTGTAGCAGTGCACCATTCGGTAGGGACAAAGCCTGAGCTGAGGCTGTGATTGAGCAGAACCCACAGGTGAGGTGCCAGTTCACTCTGTAGTTCATGTAGAACACAGCCAGGGATATTGTCAGGTACCATAGGAGCTGTATTCTTGGCCTTGGACAGTGCTGTTTTAGTCTGTGCAGCAGTAATACTGGGTGCTTGGCAATCTACTGGTATTGTGATTGGTCCTTTGTGGTGGTGGGGGGGTAAAGTTGGGACTGAATTTGCCGGCCAGTATACTGGCAATATCTGTTGGCTTAGTATAGGAGGTACCATTGTGCAGTAGCTCAGAGCAAATCTGGGTATTGCTGTGGAAATTCTTTGCAGAACTATAGAAGGCCTTGTGGTTGTGTGTACTATTATTATTTCTTTTTTAAGATATTTCTTATGTAAAATATGATTTAAGTTTGTTTTATTTTGTGCATATTCCCTGGAGCTTGTATTGTATTATTTTGTACTCCATGTATGTTCTCTGGAGCTTTTTCTCCTCAGGCCTCCACTGAAAATTGGCTACCTGGCCCAGTGGACTTCTCAGCTAAACAAATGTCAATAAATAAATAGATAAATCTATTTTCATGGGACTGTGTCAGAGTCGTACCCCTGTTAATGCAGTTTGGCTTCGACCTGTCTAAGGGCTGTTTGGCGAACAGTGGAATGTTATTAAGGCTGATACTGTCACTGTATCTCTTGTTGCATAGGCCTGCATTGACGCAGTCTTCTCAGCACCCTTGAACATGCAATGTCTGACCTAATAGAGCTTCTCATCACTGTAACAAAGACCAGGAGATCTCTGATGAGACTTGTTACCTGACTCTGGGCTCAAATCTGCCTTGAGGGCTTCCTTGTTGAGGAGGCAGGCAAGAGGCAGCAAAAGACACATCAACTCCTGTAAGGAATTACCCAGAGAAAATTTCAGACTCAAGAGATGAAGTCAGGTCTTCTGTATCGCCCCGTTGATCCCAAGTTCACTGTGATCCTTCAAATGAAACAGAAGAAGAGGTCTGACCCATGCTGTCCCCATAGACATCAGAGAAGGTCTTATAAGAGGCTTTTCTGCCCCTTCCTTCCCATTGTGGGTGGCTACAGCAAAGATAAGATGGAAAGCATCATTGCTTCTGAGATTTGGGAAGCTCCAGGTGTCAAAAATCTTGACAGAATTTTATTTATTTAACACTTGTTTTCTGGGAAACTCCGTCTTGGAACAAAGCCAATTTTCACCAGAGGCCTGGGGAGAAGCACTAAAGATGCGTGTCTTTGTAACATGGGAGAAAACCGGAGCACCCGGTAGAAACCCACATGCAGGAAGGACATGCAGACTAAGCATATAAGGCACCCCAACCAAGAATTGAACTGGAGAACCTCTTGCTGTGAGGCAACAACACAACTGCTGCGGTACTGCGCTGTCCATTTTATCTTACCTCTCACCCAAAGACTGGGTGTGTTGATCGAAGAATCCTACTGTGGGATTACTGTGGTTGTGGTGGCAGTCCATAAGAGAGTTCCCACACCACAAAACCTGGTAGCTCATTTTCCAGATAAGAACTCCAGAGAGTTGTACAGCACTGAAAAGAAAGAGTCCATGCAGCCTCATGTTTCTATCTTACCAGCCACAAATGCTGCGATTCCACTGCAGTGTAACACAGGATGTCTAAGATATTGGAAAAAGTAGAGGACATGATGATACTCGACAAGCTGTATAATTGGACATCTACATTTATATACTGTGTCCAACCTCATTGTGCAGTTAGCCCAAAATGCTGCCAGTGGTGCTGTAAGGAGTGGGGATGGGTATTGGAGTGACAGTGTAATGCGATGGAGTGACAGTGTAATGCGATGCCTGGTTCCATCTTATGGAGCTCCAAGAAAACTTCAGGATGTCCTTGGAGCTCCAAGAAAACTTCAGGATGTCCTTCATTAGTACTACTTTCAGTGGCATCCATTTGTTCAGACCTCAGGTAAAAGTACAGCTGGAGTACAGGGAAAAAGATGGAGAAATCTAAGGGATGTTGGAATCAAATTCACTGCTCCTCACCATTTCTTCTCAGTAATACAAACCAGCCTACCGCAGAAATGGTGGTAGTGTGGTCAGCAGCCTCCAGATTGCCAGCTTGGAAACAACCAGTACAGCTACAGTGGTGTAGCACTTTGGGGTAACAACCAGTACAGCTGCAGTGATGTAGCAGTTTGGGATAAAATGGCAACATAGTGGTAGAGGATCAGGGAGCAATCAGAAATTCCATGACTTCCTGTCAAGGTCGTAACAGCAGTCTCTCCCGAGGTGTTGCTTTATAGGTTCATAAGTTCATAGGCAAGTACTAGGTTAGCTGCCTTGTAGGCCATTCTAAGCCTAGCCAATTTCCCTTTTAAGGTGGGGATCAAACCTTATACCTTCTATCTGTGAGGCAGACACCTTAACCATTATGCCAACCCCCAATCCTTAACTACTTTACTTTTGATGCCATTGAGGGTTGACTGCCCCTCTACTGGTCACCATGGTTCATAGGTAGGTACTAGGCTGTCGGCCCAAGGGCCTAAGTAAGCCTAGCTAACAAGGTTCCCTGGTTTACGCCACCCAAGAAAGTTATTTTCCTTTGCCACTGTTGAGCAGAGCCACAGAAGTGATCCCCGGGGTGTATTTCCTATTTCCCATCCACTCATCAAGAGCAATCACATGTGAACAGTGAGCACAGTATGTAATATTCATGGGCTACAACATCCTTTCCTTCACTACTCCCCAACTACTGTCCCTTCGTCTTCCCAATGTCTTACCCCGCCACAAGAGGGAAGCACTTTCTAGACCTACTCAAAGTAGAGCCATCCATGAGGTCTCAGCAGAGTAGAGAGGGTCTGGATTTTACTTCATATTATTGAAAACTAAGGATCTTATACCTATTCTTGAATGGAAGGGCCCCAAGCCCATTGCAGACATATGCAGCATAAGCCAGTTTGTTCCCAGACAGAAGTTCTAAATGGTGACAGTGTGGTTGGTCCTCCCCTGTCTGTGAAAAGGATATTTGATGTGCCCTTTATATCTCCAAGACACATACCTGCAAATCAAGACAGTCAAGGAGGTTACCCTGATTACAGGTGGGGCCTGGTCCCTTAATGGTCTCCAGGACAGCATGCCTAGTAACCCAGCTCTGACTTTCAGACTATCCTAGCTCACAGGAGTTTCAGAAACTATAGGGGGTGGTAACAGTATACTGAAGGCTGGAGGGTTGGAAAACCTTCCCTTATTTGGATGATTGAGTCCTCATTCCTCAACCATAAAAAAAACTAACTGCTGCCAGGAATTCCTTAACATTTCTTTTCTAGTCCTTGGAATTATCATGATTTTCACAAACTCCCAGCTGAAGCCCTCTTAATGTCTGAAGTTCATACGATGCCTGCTAGAAACCCACACTTGGATACCTAGGCTCCCTTGGAAAAAGATTCCCTTTTTCTGGTTCAAATGGTGTCAGGCCTTCTTCAGTCTTCTACAGTTACAGTAGTCTTGTGCCTTAGTGCTCTGGGGGCTAATAACTGCCATAATCTTACATCATGTTTAGGTTCAACAGAAAACCTTGCAGACTCATTAAAACCAGTCTTCAGACTTTACCCAGTAAGATTAGAATTTCCAAAGCATGATGGAGGTACCCAGCTTGGGATTTGCTGACACCAGCTTGTCCCTGAGCAGCTCTCTGCAGGCAACATTCACCATATATGCTTCAGCCATAGGACAGGTGCCACTGTCAAGAGTGGACCCATGTAATGTAAAGTGCAGTTTGCATGTTAGTGTCTTACAGATGAGTGATCTTTTGGATGCAGTACACCAAAGGGTGGGGAAGAATCCATTCCTTCTCCCCTTGTTAAGAAGATGTTAGACTTTGGGAGTAGGCAGTGTCTCCATTGCATATTCTGACATCTTCCCACATTCCTGGAGAAGCCAACTCAAGAGCGAAACAGATTAGCAATTGCTTGCTGTTTCCTCATGAGGTTGTCTCTTGCCTGGTTGATGGCGAGATCTCTTTATATACTGTGGAGAGTCCTCACTGCTGTTCTGCGCAAGCTTGATCTTTGCCAAATGGAAAGACTTCTCCATGATTTTCCCTTCTATCAGTGGAACAGGGATGCCTTAGTCCATTTAGATGTCTTTAACAGCTTTCCCCATTTCCAAGTTCCTGCAGAAACTGCAGTGGAAAGAAGTCAGGGTCATTTTCATAGCTTCATTTTTGCCCTTTCCAAGTATGCTATGGCCTCATCTCCTGGAGAAACCTCTTGGGTTGAGATCACCCAGGATCTTTCTCTGTCACCCGTCCTGCAAGCATCATTTAGATTTTCATGACCTAAGATCAACTGTTTGGTACTCTTAAGTTCTAATGATGGCAGCATGGTCTGTGTCCTTGTAAAGTTTCTACGCAGAAGCCCAATACTAGGAAAGCGTACAAAGATAAAATTGGCTCTTCTTGTGGTTTGGGTGTTGGATGATGTATGAATCCTTTGGTTGCTCCAGATCCACCAGTCCGGGATTATCTCCTTCACGTTCTTTACTCAGAGGAGAGGTTCTTATGTACTATGATTCACTTAGCATCCATCTTGCAATTTCATTTAGGTTGCCAGAATTTCTCTTTAGTCTCTCTTAAGGTGTATAATACTTTTCTCGAGAAGCCTTCCTCCTGTAGACTTCTGATTAGAGATCCTGTTCCACAGTGGGGTCAGTTTTGTGCTGGAGCAGTTTACTCAGCCTCCTTTTGAAGTTACCTTCAGAGCAGAGTTGAAGTTCTTTTCTGGAAAAGCATTTCCTCATGTCAGTGCAGAGGAATAAAGCTCTGACTTGTAAATGAGCTACTTCTTGAGCGAAAGGTACAGGGTTTGAATCTTTCCACTTTAATTTACTTACATTGTGACCTTGAGCAAGTCGCTACGTAGACAGTACTTTAGGGCAATTGGGTATTTGGGAATTGAGGTTGGGCTCCTTAATGGTCTCCTGTACTGCATGCCTAGTAGTTACCTATGAATCTGGCAGGCTGAACTTCAGGCTTTTTGTATTAACCCACCATAACTTGTTTCATAAAAACAGGGGTGTAGTGTGATGAAGTAATTCTCAGAGACTACTGAACTAAATATAAATCAAACAGTAAGTTTTCCAGTAGCTTTTCTGGATCATTCTGACAAGGGAGAATACCTGCTTCAGTGTTTAGATGTTCACAGGTAGCTGCTGTTTTTCCTCCATTGGACTAAGGATTAGGAAAGATGTGCAGCAGTTTGTCTCCTTTACTGTAACATATTAATATGAAAGTCTCTAAAGCAACTTTGTCAGAAAGGTTTCTGAGCGTATTACGTTTGTTTATCTGAAGTATGGAAAATCCTTAGTAGGAGAATCTAAAGTTCATTACGCAAGAGCAGTAGCCACCTGTCGGGCCTTTCCATAATGTATCTTATTAGATATGTATCATATTAGTAAAAAAAAAAACTAGACACTCATAAAGTCAAAATTTATTTTGAGAGAAAAATTGCCATGGATTCAAGATACATAATATTTTTCCATCAGCTATATTACCGGCTGGCAAAACCCAGATATGCTATGCTCCTAGAATAGTCCAAAAATATACAAAAATCACTGAACCCACAGGCAATTTGCTGTAAGAGACAGGAAGAGTGTTCAGTGCACCCCTCTCCCCCTCTCCTAAAGGAGTAACTTCCCAGCCCAGCGTAGCCTCCCAGACATCCTCAAAATCGGTGAAAGCTACTCTCTGAAAGCTAAAAACACACAGCACGGGACGGATGGGATCCCGGCCGTGTGCTCCCAGAAGCTAAATGAAATTAAACCGCACATAATAAGGCTGCTGTTTAATCTCAGTCCACAGGATCGGACCCAGGGTTGCGAGTAGGACTGACCAGCCAATGTGGTCCCACTCCCCCCTGGCGGTGCCCCAACGGACTTAAAAATTACTATCTAGTGCAGCTATGGAGAGGATCAAAAAAGTCTAGTCTAGAAAGCTAATATAGGGGACTTGCAAGACATTGGACCCGACCAGTTTGATACAAAAAAGAATTGGCAGGATCTTTGCAGCACGAACACGAGTTTGAGCTTCTTGAAGGAAACACAGTCACCAGGCCATTTGAATAGGGAAAGGCGATTCATACAGCCTGCCTTGACCTTGCAGCACTTTTCGACACTTGCAAACACTCGGGTGAAAATCTAAAAACTTTACCAGCTTAAATGTAAACCCATATGTCACTGCATTATACCCAACGGTAACAGTAAGGACAGTGCTGGACAGGGTTAGAGTTGCTGGCGCTATGTAGGACTCCAAGGTCCCTCACCCGTGGTGTCCCATTGGTGTCCCCTCCTTTCGCATCTACTTTCGGCATCGCTCGGCCAGCATTGAAAGTTTGTACAGGACAAGGGCTGTGCTTTACACAAAGGCGACGCATCAAAACTGTCGCCCAGCAGGGAAGGCCATCGAACCACGGATATGATTCCATGAGCCATGTGCTGGGACAAATGGCGCCTGCCAGAGGATAGGCCTGAAGTTAAGCGACCAAAAATGTATAACAAATATACTCCATCAAAAACAGAGCAGGAAGCTCCCATATAGGTGGCGAATTCTAAACACAGAAGGCCTTTCATGGGGACCGGGGGACCCGCTGTGACCAGGCTAGCCTTTTCACATTGCCCAATTGAAAGTAAAGGTAGTTTTCTAGAGACCTTCTACATTTGGTCATGTGATCCTTTACAATCCAGATCAGATCTAAGCTAAGGTCATTGTTCCTGATGTCTTCATGTCAACATCTACAGCACATTACAATGCCCTAAAGGATCGTCAAAAGGATAAGGACTCAAAATCCAAAGAGACCACATGCCAGATTGAAAACTACAGGGACATTCATTCAGATATGCGCAGATTGCTCAAACTACAGCTCTATGACATACACATACCATCTGCTCAGGTTAATGGATTACATGACAATGCTCAAAATCCAACCCACCAAATGCACCACAAGCCACACTCAAAATCCAAAAACTTAAAAATAGGAGAGCCAGTGGGATAATAGATACCGGAGATACCTAGGGCGTGGGAATAAAAAATTTCCATGTGAAGAACACTATGCTGTGGAATAAAATCGAGACATGTGGACCTGTGGATGACCTCGCGAGGTCTGTTCATCAGAAATCTTGACCTGCTGATCAGAGATCGTGGGTTTACCCATAGGGCACAACTGTTTTTTTGCTGGACAGGCTGGCAACAAACAAATGGGCATTAGGCTTTTATAAATGCTTTAGTGAAAGTAGCAGTTCACAGGTTTTAGGCTGGCTATCTGTTAATGATATTTATGCTGCTGATAATTGTGCTTCTGTAGGCAACTTTCTGAAGCATTACATGCTGGATGTAATCTTTATGTCTTGTGGCATTTGGGGCTACTTTTTCCAATTTCCTGCCTCATAAGTCCACCTAGGTTGACTGCTGAGATCTCGGTTCTAATTATAGAGAAGGATGGACCGATCCATGACAGATAGGAAAACTGCGTACTTACTGTAATGAGAGAGCTGAATTGTCATGGTTCATGGTCCTCTACAATCCCACCCATCATCCCCCTACCTGGAAGATGCAGGAGTATGGATGTGGGTATGGTAATGAACATTAACTGAATGTGCTCAGGAATATTGGTATTGGTGCTAAAGACACTAAGCTGGCGAATGATGGTAGAATGCTAGGCATTACATATTAAGTAAGGGGGAGGAGTTTTTGACTATTTGTACTGTTGCTAAGATGACTGAGCTAGTAACTGGTGGTGACTTCCCAGGTATTAGGTATTGTTGTAACAGGAAAGCATCCATAGTTGAAGCCTGTTTGTATTGGTGCTGAGGTGACTGAGATGCTGAGTGATGATGGCATGGTGGATATGATGTAACTGAGCTGGTAAGCGATGGGAGTATGCTAGCTGTTGGGTATTATGTAAGGGGGAGGAGTTAAAGCCCAGGAAGGTTTGTATTGCTGCTGACGTGATTCTGCTTACACTAGGGCTACAGCCCTAAAAGTAGAGGAAGGTGAACCACAGCCGTGCAGGTAAGTCCTTAAACTTGTTTCTATGTTGATCTGAATACAGTGATTTAAGTATTGGATTATAAATCCATATAATTTGCTTCTCTATACAAATGAATGCCCTTGTGTCTTACTACTAATTATACTGTACAGAGATTATGTTTTACTGATACTGAATGAACAAAACTTATTTTTCTGGTTGTTAACCCACTCTTAAGATTGAGTTTTTACAAATCTGACACTGAACAGGAAGAAAGTAGTAGTTATTAACTTTGGCAAATTAACATCTAGTGCAACTGAACATTTTAACATAGCTGGTTACATTCCTGTTGAAACCATTTATGTTCATCAGTGTGCATAATTAATGAAGAGCAAATACATTTTGTGTGTTTTCAGGTGCCAAACAGCTTTGAAGATGTTGCTGTTGAGTTTTCAAGTGAGGAATGGAAGATGCTGAGTGAACATGACAAAGATCTACACAGGGAGGTGATGGTATGCAACTATGAGAACATGATTTCTTTAGGTAAGGGGATCTCGGAAGTCATCCTTATTGACTGAAATTCAATTATTATACATATTTATTTACAATAAGAATTGTTTCAATAACATGATAATATAGTGCACTAATTTACAACACTACGTGGGAGTGTAGTAATCTTCTTAGAAGTGCATCCTTATCCTGAGGATTGCACTTACATGTAATAATAGTGATATTACATGAGTTGACAGTATTACATGTTAGAAGAATCTGTATCCAAGTGTTGATTCCTGTCTGAATATTAATGTGTGGTGTGCTAAGTAGAGCTTCTCCAGTTCCTTCAGGGTGTTTATCTAATATTTCTGGGGTTTTGTTACGTTTTAATTCATAATTGCACTGAAACCCATTTTTTGGAATTCCAGACATAAGCCAATCTCCATTTTGACAATAGTAATACAAAACAGATAACTAGTGGTAGCTGTGTACCCAGCAGTGATCTTCATTGTATCAACTGTATTATTGCTTTAAATGCTTAAATGCAGGGCCCACATCATCTTGACACTGTATTAACCACAACAAAAACTCTATTTTCCTACATTTTATCATTTAAAAATATTTTTCTGTGAAAATAAAATTAATTTGGGTAAAATATTGTATTTTGTAATTTTCTCCTGATTTAAATTAACTGAACTAATAATCATAATTTGAACTATGGAGACTGAAAAACAAAAAAACAAAACACTCCACAGAATGTAGAAACAAACTTATAACAAAAAGCATGCACTGGAAGACAGCAGAAATACCACAAGTAAAATAATTTGTATTTATTCACAGAGATTAAGTGCTTTCATCCAAAGACTTCGTCAGAATAAAAAGTGCAGTAAAAACTACATTTAAGTGCACAAATAGAAAATTAACAATTAAAGGCTTGACCAATCAGCTAACAGTTCCAATTCAGTCTACAAAACACATTTAATTAATGACAAACCTGCCAGTTTTAAAAAATATGCTATTCTAAAAAGCACTTTATACAAATGTTTTCATTAATACCAGGGTATTCTCTTTTAAGAATTTTATTCTTGTAATTACCTCCCCTCAAATCCTTTAGAACTGATTCTAGGATAGAAAAATAAAACTTTTTAAAAGGCTTACATACAGTAGAATGCTTGAATTGTGCATTATTCAAATCGTTTTTCTGTACAACATATAAATGTTCCTTTATTCTAGCAATTAACTTTCTTGTTATTATTCCTATATAGAAGGAGTGACAACAGAAACATATAGCAATATACACTATGGCTGTGATGTTACCATCAAAGTGTCCTTCTATTTTAATGATTCTGTCCATGTGGGGCAGCTTGTAACTGCAGGTATTACAAAACCCACATTTAAACATTCCTAGACTTTTGTCAGTCTGAATAAAACTAACACACGCATAATCTGTCTCTAGAAACTGCTTAATGGAGGTAGCTTTTTTAACCTGAAAACTTAGTTCACCTATTTTCTGACTTAGTTCAAAATTCCCTTCAAGAATATTCCAGTTATTATGCAGTATTCTCCTGGTGTTATTTATATAATTCATGCCATCATTCTTATCTGAGTCATTCTTACTAGTCAGCCCTGCATGTAATATGGGAGGAAAAACAGTTTCTATTTTAGATGAAATCTCTTCTGCTGTCCTTAGGAGTTCACTCCTATCATAGCCTCTGTTTACAAATAACCTAATGACGTCTTCAAGACATCACTTTGATTGTAACAGCACAGGAATAAAATAAATTGCTATATGCCCTTGTTGCTCCTTCTATATAGGAATGACACGAAGTATTAGAATAAAGGAACGCTTATATGCTATATAGAAAAAAGATATGACTAATGCACTATTCAAACATTCCACTGTATGTAAGCCTTTTAAAAAGTTACATTTTTCCGTCTTAGAGTCAATTCCAAAAGATTTGAGGGGGGGGGGTAAGAAAAGTAAAATTCTTAAAAGAGAAACTTTCTGGCAAGTTACGATGCAAGCAGACAAATACCCTGGTATTAATGAAAGCATTTGTATAAAGTGCTTTTTAGAATAGCATCTTTGTTAATACTGACTGGTTCATATACAAAATTGTCATTATTTAAATGCATATTTTAGACTGAATTGAAACTATTAGTTGATTGGTCAAGCATTTAGTTGTTAATTTTCTATTGGTGTACTTAAATGTGTTTTTACTGCACTTTTTATTCAGATGAATTCTTTGGATGAAAGTGCTTAATTTGTGTGAATAAATATTAATTATTTTACTCATGGTATTTCTGCTGCCTTGCAGTGAAAGTTTTTTTGTTATAACTATGGAGACTATGTGTGGTAATTTATGTGTAGATTCCCTTCCATTCCTTTTGTAATATATGGAATTTATAACTGTAAACTTTATAACTTGCATGTCATGTAGTACAGATTCATGCAATCATATGCTAATGACTAAGTCACGGGGATTTGCATGTCATGTGGTACAGATTCACGCATTCATATGCTAATGACTAAGTTACAGAGAGTTGCATGTCATGTGGTATAGATTCATACATTCATATTTTAATGACCAAGTCACAGGGAGTTGCATGTCATGTGGTGCAGATTTATACATTCATATGCTAATGACTAAGTTGCAGGGGAGTTCCTTTCAGCATTTCGAATGTTGAAAATGACAAATTTAATTTAATCGAACTGAAATGTTCGAAGTCTCAGAAGAGCGAACTAATGGAACATCAAATTTTTTTCCCAGGGAAAGAAATCTGTGGTCCATCGTCGGAATTTGCTATTTCCTCCACTGTGGTACGGTCTCAGAGTTGGTATATTTAAGTAGGGGGGTGTGCAGGGCACAGCCCCCCACGTTGGCTAGTGTGGGGGTCGAAGCCCCCCACTTCTGTCAGTGTTTAAAGTATTAAAAAAAAAATTTTTTTTGCACAGAACACCGATTTTTTTCCCTGGGAAAGAAGTCAATGTTCTGTCAGTTCGCTGTTTTGAGATTTCGAACATTTCAGTTCGATTAAGTTGCATTTGGCATTTTCAGCATTCGATATGCTGATATAGACCCGTTACAGGGAGTTGCATGTCATGTGGCACAGAGAAATGCATTGTTTATTATCTCTGTCAGATTAAACGCTTCATGGAGGCTGGTGCTCATCTGGAGTGTGTATGTTGCCCTGCAGAGTATCCTGATAAACATCTGCATATTCCATGGTATTACAGTGGGGAAATGTATTTGTTAAATGAATAAATCTATTTAATGTAAAGCTTTTATCTGTTTGGAAATACAGAAGAATTTAAGTCACACTTAGAATAATGCTCCATTTTCAACTACCAGGAATTATGTTGCTGCAGTTCAGTTTGTAAAAAAAAACTGTAAATTTGTATGCAGAGATTTGATGTGTTTCTCACTATGATCTCAGAGCAGGGAAGGTTGAAAAGGTACCCTGTGCCACACTACATTTCACTAGTGTAGCCTTGAAGATATTTAAGTCTTATTTTTTTCTTGAAGAAGTGAAAGAAAAAATAGCAGCACTTAAGAGTACAGTTCAGAACTTTTTGCAAGCCTTAAAATAATTTACTATTTGTTCTTTACTAAGGGCACAAGATCTGAAAATGACTGTCATTCTGTATGTTACTAAACTGAGGAATCAAGACTACAAATTTGGTGATTTGCATGATTCATGAATAAGTAGCATAAAATAATGATCAAACCAGAAGCAGTCCTCATCAAAAGCTATGAAAGTGTGCAGAATGAGTGAAATAACTAGTGTACAGTTTAAAGAATTAGCTAGAAAATGAATGCATAAATGATAAATATGAGTCAACAAAACACAAACAGTAAAGGTTATGCAAAAGAACCCATTTTACAGAGTACTTAACAGTAATAGAAACAGTAAAGATAGCCGTAAGGTACAGAGTTAATATTATGCAGTTGAAATTCATACCTTATATATACTGCTTGTAGAGAAAGGCATGAAAGGAAGCATTGTCTTGCTACTAATCAGTTTTTTATTTATTTTTCTTGCTATGAAGAACCATTATTCAGGTATACTGAGAAAAAACAGCGAAAGTCCACACTGTAATAATCCACAAAAAGTAACGTCCGCTGTACTGTGTGCTAGAATCCACTGAGACAACTGAATACTCCAAAAAGGAATTTTATTAACCACAATACTTTAAAAATAACAAAATGTTAAGCGCTTTCATCTAATTCAATAGACTTCATCAGAACTAAGCGCTTTCATCTAATTCAGTAGACTGATGAAGTCTATTGAATTAGATGAAAGCACTTAACATTTTGTTATTTTTAAAATATTGTGGTTAATAAAATTCCTTTTTGGACTATTCAGTTGTCTCAGTGGATTCTAGCACACAGTACAGCAGACGTTACTTTTTGTGGATTATTACATTATTCAGGTATACATAAAAAGAACGACTATATCCTCAATAGAATTTGCGTGATGTTGGACAGACGTAAGAAAATGCATTGCATTAACATTTAACTGTGATAGATGCTATTAAAATAAACATGTATACTACAGTGAAGTCTGAAAATGTATCAGATGCTCAGACAATAGTGCAAGTCACATTTTTGCCGAGAAATTAACAAGACAATGACAATAAGCAAAAATGTTGCATGTAAATGATAACTAATCCTAAACACGTTTCCTTTTCCAGTGTATTTTCCCTGCTTAAAAACTGAATAGTGCACGACAAAGAAAAAAATGTAGTAAATGTAATACACAAACGTTCGCTTAAAAATGCATTCTCAAGGAAATTAAAAAATCCACACATATATACCTTATATACAAAATTCATTTAATCCAATTAAATAAACCTAATTAATCAATGATGTAAACCTCTGCTTCAGTACAGGCTTAAAGGGACAGAACTCATTTCGCCTCACA
Organism: Protopterus annectens; assembly: GCF_019279795.1. Classification (NCBI taxonomy): domain Eukaryota; kingdom Metazoa; phylum Chordata; order Ceratodontiformes; family Protopteridae; genus Protopterus; species Protopterus annectens. The sequence goes on from NC_056732.1 coordinate 1,859,451,969, forward strand.
GCAAGACGCTGTCCGGTTTGATTCACAGCTAGAGCGTCTTCTGCATGGAGACATGCATGAATGGGCATACCTTCGTTGAAGGTTGTGCGTCAGGGCTGGTAACTCGGTACGTAAAAATCAACTACCAATCATTAGTGGACCGGAGTTCCGCTGTAGAGACCCCTAACCGGGAAAAGCCGAAAGACACAAACATTAACAACATTGAACCTACTAATGTATTCATACTCATATACTTCTGTCCTATTTACAATATCACCTCTCCTAACACTTTCACAAATTACTTGTAACACTATGAACTTAAAATTATGCATAGCATCATTAATGCTTTACCAAGGCATTTGAAGTACTTAATCTCCTGATATTGTATGGATGTTGTGCAATCCTATCTCATAGCCTGCTATTCATCTTACCTACATGAAGTGATGTACAGGCTATACATTTAGCCAACTAAACTAAGTTCATGCTCTCACTGTTACCATGATAAAAAAAAACTCATATTTGTATTGTGTAACCTGATGTATAAAGCAACAGGTTACATCAATATAGTTCACTCCTTGCAGTTCATACAGGGGCAAGGTACTCTTTAATGTTTGTGAATCCATACTCCTAGTATGAGTTATTGGTAATATTGACAATATGTAACATAATTGTTTCTTCAAACTATGGTTATTCCTTAAAATTGCCCTAGGAGTTATACCAACACTCTGTTTAATATTAGGTTATATTGTTAGAATTGACCAGTTCTGTTTTATAATATATAATTTGTCTAATATTGGAATACGTCATAATGTGTGGAAGAGAGTCATTACTAATATCAACAGTTTTCCTAAACACCATATTACAGGTGAGGTATGGAAACATTGTAGCTTTATGATGTTGTTTAACCTCATCAAATGCATTACTGATTTCTGCATCACTATACCCTCATTTAAAAAATCATTAAACATTTCCTTGGCTTTTATCTCAAAGGTTGTATCATCAAATGTCAACCTGAACAATCTACAAAATTGCCCCTTTAAAATGTTTTAAAAATATGACATGGGTGCATATTTTGCTGTTGTAAGTAGCTATTATTCCTAGTGTCTTTCTTATGTATTTATTAGTCGCAAGAAATCCCAACTCACCCCAATATAAGTAAATGTCTAAAAAGTTAATAGTGTTACATGAATATTTCAAGTCAAATTCCAAAAAGTAGTGCTTGCAATAAGATACCCAGAAAAATGTTTAAGATAGTCTTCATGGTAACTGCAGATCCTAAATATGTCATCCACAAATCAAGCATAATATAATACAAGCTGAGATAACTTATTATTACAAAAGATATATTTGTGTTCCCAGTCATACATAACCAAATTGACATATGTGTTGGCTATATGAGTACCTATAGCCACACCATTTCCCTGTAAATAAATATCATTGCTGTAAATATCATTGCTGTAACAACAAAGATTATTTTCAGGCACTAATTCCAATAAGGAACAAATGGTATTAATAAATCTGTTACTAATAGAGGACACTCCCACATCAGTAAGATTTGAGGTAAAGAGAGACCTCGCATCTAATGCTACAAAAATAAAAAGATGAATTTTTTGTAGATTCGTGCCAATTAATGAATTTCATAACAAAATCCCTTGTGTCAGTTAATACATGGTCCAGTATCCCCTAAATAGGATCTCAAAATCTGTTCTAAATAAATAGATATAGGTTCTGTTGTCCATCCTTGTTCTGATACAGTAGGACATAACAGTGGAGTAAATAACTTTTTATGTACTTTCGGGAGACCATATATAGTTGGCATCCACGGCTGTCCCACAGTAAAAAAACAAATTCAAAAAGTTCAGGTGTAATATAAGAGTTCAAGTACATGTCATGTACACCTAATTTAATTTTTGAAGTGACAAATTCTACTTCATTCTTATTTAAAGTAGTGTATGTAGAAACATCACATAAATATGATTGCATTATGAGTGAAATGTTAAGTGTTTATCACTACTACTGCACCGTCCTTGTTGTCATACTATAATATTCTTATTAGATTTTATGAATTAGGAGCTTGGGAATGTGCTTTATTAAAATTATCAAATGTACCTTTGCAATTCTTCTGATAAAACAAACAACAGAAATCAGTCACGTATATTATGAAAAGCTAAAACCAAGTGGTAGGTAGATAGGCATAAATGTACTCAGTGTTCTCAAAGTACCTGTAACATTAGTACTATAGACAGGGAACAATTATATTCAAAGCTACTTTCCTGTCAAATGAATGACACTCAGTTAATGTCTCTACAATGCCCACCTTCTGTGAAGGTAAGCTCATACTCAAGCCATAGCTGGAGATATTATATACGAGAACTTAAGTGTTGCTCTCCGACCTCGTCATGCTGAGTGTCTACATCTTCTTGCGATTCTTCCCTCTCACTTGCATCTTCGATGTTCGTGAAGTCCTGTGAAAAGAAAATTGTTGTATATGTGCTGGAAGAGGAGGAAAGTGCTTAGAAACCTGTGTTTCAGCCGATGCCATATCTGAAAGTGGAAGCACTGATGGAATTGACTTCATTTCTGAAACTTTGTCAAACTGTATTTTTAAAATTGTAGTCATTGGGCCAACTGAAAATATGCCCATTCAAAAAAATCAGTGTGGTCATGTATCAACTTACGCTTTTTGTTGGAATCTGTCTCCTTTCAAAAACCGAGAGACTATCTAAAGTCTCACGAAATTATTTACCATGAGCATGGAATAAGGAGTCAGTCGTAATTTCCTTATACAATTTCTCAGTCTCCTTAAACAGTTCTGTTTCAATAGGCTAAAAAATATATTTATTAGAAGCATATAATCAGAACTTAACTTCAGATTCTGTTGTTGCCATTTCTTTAAAAGTTCAGGATAATGAGACCCATAGGTCAGCATCTTTAGAATTTGTAGACCACAAGGCACTATATTTTCTTTCAAATACATTTCAAAGTAAAGTATAATAATACATATTAAAAAAGCTTCTTCTGTTCTGTCTTAGTCAAGCAAGTTAAGTTCCTCACTACATACAGTGATGGGGCTGAATGTAATCTCATGAGACTTTCTTCAGGAATTTGTGTCCCTTCCTCTTGCTTCATTTGATTTCATGTTTTAAAGTTTCTGACCAGAAAAACACCCATAGCAAGGTACCCATAATTCTTTTGTTCATTTCATATCCATTGAGATCATAAAGCTATTCGGTCTCCAAATTCACAACTGTTGTACTGTGAACTATCACTTGTGCTGCACCCTTTCCCTCTACTTAGGTATAAGCCTATTAAGGCTTTGGGATTCCATAGCTCTATAATTTTGTACCCAGAGGTGAATAACAATGACCGCTTAGAACAATCTCACTTAATTACTGAGTTTCGTTAGCCAGGTCAAGGGATGTACTGACTGACTTAGGGAAGAGAGTGGGAGGAAGAGATAACTTAAAGTTCTCAGCATTCCACATTTTTAAAAGGCTGTGTTATCTTAATTTGATAAGGAATTTCTGTAATTCATCTGTAACAAACAGATGTTTTAAAAATCACTACAAATCACTCACTGACACTTTTCCTTGGATTTTCAAACTTAAAGGGGCACTCGTCCACTTCTAAAATCAGTTTCTTTCTAAAGGACTTTGTTTACATTTTAGTGTAGTGTAAGTCCCATGTTCACACCGAGGCAAGGTTTTTAGAGAAGCTTGTTAGCATACTGCAGGTCAGATCTCACAAACTTCATTGGGGAGGGTTATTGTAGGACTGCTAAATGTTTACAGTTTGTCCTTTTGTATTTTCCTTCCCCCACCCATAGGCTATTAGATTAGTTGAATGACTGGTTTAGCCTCAGCCAGAGATGCTATCTAGTCACACTCGGATTAGGGTTGCCACCCCTCCGTTTTTTTCTCAGACTATCCGGAAATCAAATCGATTCTCCGTAGTCCGGATAACACTGTACAAACTCTGGTATTCTCTTTCAAAAAAGGAAACAGACTATTGGAATGTGTTAAATCTGCAGATTTATTATGCTTTTTTTCAGAAAAGCGTAGTAAATTGGCCAAATGCAGGCATCAGGAACAGAAAAGAGTGCATTCCCTGTCAAGTGGTGCCATAGTGATGTCACAAAATAGGCGGACCATGGGCAGGGCAGAGTGCGGGAATGAGCAGTGTTACAGGTGATGCGAGAGATGTGGCCTTACTCCAGTTTTAGCTATAACGAAAGGTGGCAAGCCTTACTCAGATCTGCAGCCTTCGCAGCAGGGAAATTGCATCTTCTTCAGTATGTGCTTGTTTTTTTTTTTTTTTGTAAAACTTTGCAGGATGATTATCCCAGCCTTGGCAATTGTGTATTTTTCCATGCTTTTTCCCTTCACTGGTAATTATTTTTTATATAGTCTGCAGCAGTGTTGCTTATCAGTGCAGGTACTCACACAGACATACCGTTATAAGCAGTTTCCCCTCATTTCACATGACAGTACTGCTTTAGACAGTTACATCTTGCAAAGAAACGCACTGAGTTGCAATCTAATATTCTAGAAGTATAAATTCTTATAACTTTTTGTCAGACATCTTTGAAACTGAATCTTGTTACTGTATTAAAAGTATTTTCCGAATCACACAGTAGCTGTCTGTGTAATACGGCTTCCATCCAACTGGATTTATTTTCTTTTTTCTTCCCTGTATTGTAATAAAATGTTTGGCGCTTTCACTCATTTTCTGAATATTTGGCTGCAATAGAGTTATAGTGATTACCATTTGAAAGTTGAGGCAAATGTAGTCTCTATATTTCCCCTTAGTTTCCTGTGTATGTGCTTAAGTATTCATGCAATATATAATCTAAATTTATATGCATGTGGTTGTAAAACCACAGTCCTGCTATGTCTTATTGACATGCTTGCAGTTAAAGGCATTCTTAAATTTCTGTCAAATTTGTATACGCTGTATATGGGATAGTTTTAGTAAAATACACACATTATGTATGCAGTGCACTTAATTGTTTTAGTGCTGCAATTCACTGTTAGTATTGGAATTCTCATAATTTTTCTTAAATGGGCCTCTGTTTTGACTGTGATGGCTGTGTTGACTAGACCACTTACCTCCTCATCAAGATGGAAATACATAATAATTTAAATAAATAAGTGCACGTGTCAGTATTTGTTTGCCATATATATTACTTTGGTTTTTTAAAATGGTTTTGCTCTATATTTTTATGTTTTTACAGATCTCTCTCTCTATATATACATTATATATATATATATATATATATATATATATATATATATATATATATATATATATATAAACATATAAACACAAGTCTATATAAATTTGTCTCTATATCTCTGTTTATATGTACAGATGTAAATCAGATGCAGAAAAGGCCAGCACTCAAGTGGAAGGTGGAAACAGACTTTAAAATAAAGTCTAAAATATATCCAACAGACCAGTTTCGGCCATAAGCCTTTATCAAAGGACTGCCAGTCCAGACGGTCTTTCCCAGTTGCCAAATGTAAAATAAAATAAATTGGATATATATATATAAGTATTAGTCAGCAGGTTAAAAGCATCCAGTCAGTTGACAGCCATTGCAAATGTTCATTTAAACCAGGAAAAAAAGAAGACACCCCCAAGTCTTCCAATCCAACCTTTTTCCTTTTTGTTCAAAGTGTTGTGCCAACCCACTTTGGAATTATTATTGCCAACCACTTTATCAGTACCAACAAAATTAAATTGAGCAGTGGAGTGTTTTATAGTATGTTTATATGAAACATTTGTTGGACACTTAATTCTAATATTACAAATGTTCATTTAAACCAGGGGGAAAAAAAGACACCCCCCCCCCGAGTCTTAGAATCCAGGCGTTTTCTCTTTTGCTTAAAATGTTGTGCCCAATAACAACAAACTTAAACTGAGCAGTAGGATGTGTTATAATATGTTTGCATAGAGCATTTGTTGGACATTTAGTTCTAATATTACTAATGTGCTCAGAAATACATAACCTAATAGGTCTAGATGTTTGACCTACATAAAATGCTGAGCACATACAAATCACTAAATACACCACCCAGTCTGTGCTGCAGTTGGCATATATATTAATATTAAATATCTAGGACATATTTTTACTAGTAAATTCCTTAGTTTTACAAATGTACCTACAAATGGAACAATGACCACATGGGAAACAACCAACCAATGTTCCCCCATCCAAAGTGCCCTGTATGGTATTGGTAAATTGTATCTTATGTTTGTAATGATTGAAATAACCTCCTAAATATTTTCCTTTTCAGAAGGAGAAGTGACATCTAGGTCCCAAAAAATCATTAAGCCGCTCATCGGCTAATAAGATGTCCCAATGTTGTTGTATAATATCCATGAAATGGAAACTGTTTTGACCATAACTCGTGGTTACTCTCAGGACATTACCTGTTTTACTATTCCAGGATTTATATCTTAACAATTCAGCTGTATCTAGAGGTTGTACCTCCCTGCCCTGTTGGGCATTCGTCATTGGGACATTGTACGCTTCAAGTGAATCATCTTTCTTAAAAGAATTTGAGTTTTCTTATACTCGGCCTATTATTGTATGGGTTATATATTGGTGATATTGGGCTTTTAACGCTGTTTGGATTCTGTCTTAAAAGGATTCGTTTAGACTGCCAAATTGTATTTTCAACTATATATGGTGTCGGCATGACGTTTGGTCACTAATCCGCATTACTATGTATCGGATGGAAAGCTAGTAGGCACAACACTTTGAACAGAAAGGGAAAAGGTTGGATTGGAAGACTTGGGGGTTTCTTCTTTTTTTCCTGGTTTAAATGAACATTTGCAATGGCTGTCAATTGATTGGATAATTTTAACCTGCTGACTAATACTTTTTTCTATATTAATATATGTGATTTATATATATCCTAATATTACGCATTGATAACGGCTTATGGCCGAAACCAGTCCGTTGGATATGTTTTAGACTTTAAAGTCTGTTTTCACCTTCCACTTGAGTACTGGCCTTTTTTGCATTTGGCTTTCACTGTTTGTTGGCCGTTGCACTTTGCCGTGCGAGCAGAAGCTTTGTTGCAGCCTATGTATACAGATGTACATACACCCATATGTGTGTTGGTGAGGGTATATATCTATATATGCACACACTCGTACACTGGCATAAAGGAAGAATTTTGACTAAGGTGACTGCATAGCTGCACCTAACAGCATCCTTGTCACTAATCCTTTATTGCTATTGCTAATTTTGCAAGCAACAGTCTTTTCCATTTGTTATATGCCAGTTGACAAGACTATTAAAAGTGCGACCCAAGTCTTGGCTTCAGTCATCTAAATTTTTAGGGATGATAATCTTACTCATACTTTTCAAGTGTACCTCATTACAAGAATATGTTCCTCATTTGGGGTCTTAAAAAGTTCATATTCCTTGAAGTACCACATTGAAAACATCTGCCACAAATTCAGTGTTCGGAATTATTAACTGATATCTATGATAAATTAATATCATTCGGTTATCTTTATCAAAAAAAAAACTTTTTATATGTAAACTAGCACATTTTTAACCATCCTGTGAGCTTCCCAGGTGAAGTTGTTAGTCAGACAGAGACCACTGACATTGGCCTTGACTTCTGAGAAGTAAATGCCAAAAAGGAGCGGTCCTTTTGGAGGAAACCCATTGAAGGCTACAATTAAGTAGTAATTCCCGAGGCCCCGATAGGTCATGTTTCATGCTGTTTAGAAGGCATCCTGGGATATTGTCTGGGCCCATTGATGCAGTGTTCTTGGTCTTAGAGAGAGCATTAAGGACCTGTTCCCTAGTGATAGTAGGGGAGTTATATTTGATGATATTTGTTGAGGGAAGATTGAGGGGGAGACAGCGGTAAAGTTGGAGATGAATTTATCAGCCAGGAGGTTTACTATGTCTTCTGGCCAGTATAGGTGGCTCCATTTACAATGAGGCCTGCACACAATTGTGTATTGCCTTTGAGGTTCTGGACATAGCTAAATAATGCTTTGTGGTTGTCCTTGGTCTGGGAGGCCAGACTTACCTCAGATTTGGCTTTGGTAGACTTTATTTGTCCTGTAAGTTGTTTGTTTAGTTTGATGAGAGTGCTTTTATCATGCTGGATGCTGAGTCTCATAATTTTTGCTGATTTTCTTCCTCCTGTTATACATCCGATTGATTTTGTGATTCCACCAGGGTGGCTTGTCTTTTGAGTTACTTCTGTACTTCTTCCTGGTGGGTACAGCTGCCTCTATGCAGCTATTAACATACTTGTACGGGGTTTCTGTGAACAGTTCTGCATGGGCAGCAGTGATCTCGGGGTTTATGGGGGCTTGAAATTTTGCCAGGTTTTCACTTTATAGCAGGAGGTTAGCTTTAGAATATTTCATGAATATTCCAGGTTTAGCTGGGGGTCCAGGTTTTATTTTTACATCAAAGGAGACCATTTTGTGGTATGATCTTACCAGGGAAGGCATTACAGTAGGGGGTGTGCAGCACTCTCCCATGTTAGTGAGGACCAGATCCAGTATGGTTGCACCCCTGCTTGGTGTATTGACTATCTGGTCCAGGGAGTTTGTGTTTACAAAATCCAAGAATATCTGTGCATGTACGTTTAGTGTCTTATAGGATTCCCAGTTAATAGTGGGGTAATTAAAGTCACTCTTGAAAATGGTATTTGGTTGGATGGTTAGTGTTTTTGATAAGTTTAAATACATGGTATGGGTTTCCTGGGTCACAGAGGGGGGACCTATAGCTTGCAAGGAAGTGGTTTTGGCTTTTGGTAATTTGAACATGTAGCAGCTCAAGTGCATTGTCCTGTTTGACCAGCCTTGAAGTATATTTATCTTTGATGTGAATAGAGAAACCTCCACCTTTAGTCCCTGCCTGTGAAGTAGCTGGCCTAAATGTGTGGAAAGCATTGTAACCTAGCATTGTTGGTGGGCTCTCTGCAGCTTTAAACCATGTTTTAGTGACCACAAAGATGTCAGCATTCTCTGGGGTAGAAAGAGCTTTTAGTGAGTGGATTTTTTTTTTTGTGTAGACACCCAGCATTGAGCAGTATTACCATTAGATAGATATACGCACTGGTTCCAGGATTGGAAAAAATGACAGTGTAGAATCTTCAAGCGACAGACACATTCCTACATTTGGGTTCGGCCAGACTCTGTGAGAGGATGACCTCCCACCCCCATTAGAGAAGGAAGTAGTAGTGCACAAACCTGCTGAGTATAAGAAAGAAGTTGTGTATTGTTACTGTCATGTAAGAAGACCAGAATTTCAAGGTAGCAGCTATGCAAAAAGTTAAGAGAAATTAGACGAAAGAAAAGACTTACACAAGACAAACTGCCAATAGCTTCAAATGCAAATTTGTATTCATTAATATAACGGATCCATGAAAAAACATGATATAAACAAATTTTAGGCCATTTGGAAAAGGAAGCAACTGAGGAAGTGCAAGAAATGTAAAGAACTAAAATTAGAGATGTTTGAAAGGCATAACAATAAGCATGGACATGGGACAGAAAGAAAACGTAACATGCTGCAATATTTATGCAAAGGAGGAAGCCAAAGTAATCAATACAAAAAAAACAGCTCTAAAGATACTTGAAGAGATAGACAAAGGCATCCAGGTAAGGAAACTTTCACAATGCAAAACATAAGATCACAAAGGAGTAACGTAAAATAGAAGATTAGTAAAGTAAAAGTTATACAAATAGACCCAAATACCTGCAAAGTGAGGGATTTAGTGTTGAAAGTCTAACATGGGTTGTGTTACAGCATGATGGAAGAATGAGTCCCCAAAGTAAGTAGAAACAGGAAGAGTGCTAGTCATGTGAATAAGAAATATGGACATGGGAAAGAAAAATTTAATATGATGCAATATTTATGCAAAGGAGAAAGTAAAATAAGTCCATACAAAAAATGGCACCAAAGATATTTGTAGAGAAATACAAGCAAAGGCATCTGGAAATGGATAATTTCACAGTACAAGAAAAAAAATAAGAAAACAAAGGGGGAAAGTAGAAAAGCGAAGTAGTAATAGAAAAGTTAAAGAAATAGAAACTGAAGTTATGGACTACCCATGAAGTGAATGATTTGGTGTAGAAAATCTTACTGTGGTAACGTCACAGCGTAATAGAACACAGAGTCCTTAAATCAAGAAGAAAGAGGTGGAACAAGAAGCATCTGATCACTTGCCACATGAAGATTTTCTGGAGCCTTCAGTAGGACATGAGTACAAAATGTCAGCTGGACTTGCAAGGGAAGAAGCAAGAAACGACTCTGAAGCAGTCATTGTTGTGTATTTATAGACAAGTGAATTCCCATATGAAAGCACAACAGATTTTATTTTTATTTATTTATTTAATATTTGTTAACCAGGAAAGTCTGACTTGGAATGAAGCCAATTTTCAGTGGAGGCCCTGGGAGAAACACTCCAGATGTATGTCTTTTGTCACGTGGTAGGAAACCGGAGCACCCACAGGAAACCCACACGAATGCAGGGAGGACATGCAGACTCTGCACAGAAAGCACACCAGCCAAGAATCGAACCAGCGAACCTCTTGCTGTTGAGGCAACAACGTGACCTCTGCACCACTGTGCCGTCCAGATGATGCAGGATGCAGCTGAAGAGAATATGTCACAGGAAGATATTCTGGAACTTTCCGTAGAATGTCTACAGCAAATGGAGAACAAAGAATATGCCCTCAGTTTAGAACAGAATGATCTAAGGCAAGATTTGCTTGACTTACAAGGCCAAATTAAATTGCTGTCTGTGGCAGGATTGCCAGACACAGTGCATCCTGCATAGGGGTATTACTCAGGGATTTGTCATTAAAATCCTATACATACCCATCTGTAAATATAAAGCCATTATAATTTAAATTCATAAGTATATTAGTACATTTGGTATATTTCCAGCCAATCAAGGACTCCTATAAGCTAAAATGGCAAATTGATAGTCTGTAAGTAGGAAAGGAAGCTTTGTGGTAATACTCATCACTGTAATGTTACAGGAATTAGTGGTTCACTAAATTCGAAGTCAGACAACATAAATTTTCTACAAATACATTGGGCTTTAGCTTTGAAACCCCAGCAGGTAAAGATGCTATTATACCAGGCTTTGAGAGCAACCACCATTATATCATGTCCTAGAATGTTTCACTAGTGCTGTAGAATATTCTCTTTCACTTCAGGGTTTGTTCATAAGCTGTGGCAAAGATCTAAAGTGGTTCCTATATACAGTGGAGAATCTGCTGCTTCCTTTGCGACATATAGAACCATAAGTGTCACCAGTAAAATGTGCTGGTAGAAGATGGTTATTGTACTTGTTCAGGCAGACACGGGTGACCTTCTGCATCTGGATAATAAACTTCCTGTCATTATGAGATATGTTATTGGGTAGGATGGTATCATGGCATATCAATAAATACACATAAAGGACAATAAAAAAAGTCAGTGAACTGAGATGATAAAAGTGATGAGATGTGGCCCTTACCCATATGGGGCAGCTTTACTCCCCACCCACCCCAAACAAAAAAGACCATAGTGAAGAACTTCTCTAAAGCAAACTTCACACTACTCAAGACTGGTGTGGTATCCTTCAAGGCCCCTGAGTCAGAGGAAACCACAACCCAAGCTGCGGAAGCCCTTACAAATGCCTTCTATGAACACCTCCAGGACTGCATGGATCAGGCAATCCCAAATAAAACCAAGACTCTTTCCACAAAGGGCAAACGTCCAGTCTGGTGGACCCCAGCCATTAACAAACTTTACAATAAGAGGAGAAAGCTATTACATGATAGAACAAAATCCATAAAAGGGAAGTCACCCCTGATCATTATTAGTAAAAAATACGAGCACTCATAAAATCAACTAAGGCCAATTTTGAGAGAAAAATTGCCATGGATTCAAAGGACAATCATAAGGCCTTTTCAGCTATGTTAGGAACCTGGGTGGAAACTCACAGATATGCTCAGAATTAGTCCAAAATGATACAAAAATCACTGAACCCACAGACATTGCCAACATACTGGCAGACAGGTTCAGTGCAAACTTCACCCCTCTCCCCTAAAGGAGAGATAACTATCCCAGCCGAGTGTAGCCTCCCGGACATCTCAAATGCGCAGGTGAAAGCTGCTCTCTCTAAAGCTAAAAACACAGCATCAATGGGACCGGATGGTGTCCCCGGCTGTGTGCTACGAGCTAAATGAGGAATTAAACCGCACATAAGGCAGCTGTTTAATCTCAGCCTTACCACAGGATACGTGCCCAAGGAGTGGCGTGACGGCAACTGTGGTCCCACTCCACAAAGGTGGCGCCTCTCGGACCCTGGTAATTACCGCCCCATAAGCTTAACAAGTCTAGTCTGCAAAGCTATGGAGAGGATCATAATGGAGCTCATAAACAAAGATAGTAGGGTCTTACAGACATTGGACCCGACCCAGTTTGGCTTTGTCAAGGGAAGATCATGCCTTTTGAACTTGGTCGACTTCTTGAAATAGTCACCAAGGCCATTGATGAGGAAAGGCAGTCCATACAGCCTACCTTGACCTTGCAAAGGCTTTCGACACAATACCCCACTCGGGTATTGTAGAAAAACTTACCAGCTTAAATGTAAACCCATATGTCACAAGATGGGTTGCAAACTGGCTTAAGGACAGAACCCACAGGGTTAGAGTTGCTGGCGCTGTGTCAGACTCCAAGCCGGTCACAAGTGGTGTCCCACAGGGCTCGGTCCTTGGCCCCTATTGTTTGGCATCTACTTCTCAGAAGTACAGGCCAACATGGGAGGACTTTGGCTGACAAAGTTTGCAGATGACTGCAAACTGGGCCATAGTGGAAAGTGCATCGGACACTGATATCCTTCAGAAGGGACTCACGGAAACAGATAGCTGGTGCCAGAGCCATGGCCTGAAGTTAAACGCCAAAAATGTATAGTCATACCCTTCGGGAAAAACAAGGTAACCCCAAGCTACCATATAGGTGGCAATCCACTAAGCACAGAAGAGGTTATCAGGGACCTGGGGACCCAGGTTGACAGTGGCCTTTCTTTGACACTCACATTGCTAAAGTGGTTAGAAAGACCTTCTACATTGCCCACCTGATCATGAAGGGATTCACATCCAGATCTAGTGAGGTCATTGTTCCCCTGTACTCTTCACTTATCAGACCAATGATCGAGTACAATGCCCCATTCGGGATGTATCTCACCCGACATCTGCAGCAATTGGAGAGACCCCAAAAGTTCCTCACCAAAAGGATAAAGGGACTCCAAAATCTGTCATATGCTGCCAGATTGAAGAAACTCCAGCTCTATTCAGTCGCATACCGTCTGCTCAGAGGTGACATGTGCCTGACATACAAGGCCATGTCCAACCCGGAATTAATGGACATGCTCCACCTCAAAAATCCAAATCCACCAAAACCACTAGAGCAAGCGACTTAAACCTTAGCACGGATATAAATAGGGCGTGCTGGAGGGATAGATTTATCACTCAGAGACTCCCTATGCTGTGGAATAAAATCCCGGTCCATGTGAGGCAGAGCACCTCGCTGACTCTGTTCAAGAGAAATCTAGACCTGTGGATGGGAGATCGTAGGTTTACCCCGGGAATCATCTCTGGGTCACTGCTGGACAGAGGCACAACAAACTAATGGGCACAGTATTTTTTCATATAAGGGGTGGCGTAAGCCACAATAATTTGGGCTAGGCTTATAAATGCCTTAGGGCAGATAGCCTGGTATAAACCTATGAACCTATGAACCTATGAACCTACTGTAACTTCCTCTACTGTCAAATCAGACCACAAATCATAACTCTTGACCTCTTAGCATAAGAAATATGGACAAAGCCTAAAATAATGAGAGGAACAAGGGCACAAAAGTAGGGATATATTTTAAATATTGCTCTTGTAAATTTATAAATTTGCGACAGTAATATATTTTTGCAGTAGCATGCATTTTCTGAAGGATATGAAGTCAGAATCTCAAACATATATACTTAATTAGTGACGTCAGTCCTCGGTGATTTGCCATAAAACCACAAATTTTATGAAGAACAGACCAGAATTATGAGTCTAAAATATGGACGTTCTGCAGAAATCTGGGCAGTTCAGAGTTATGCCACAAATCATTTTCATTCTCCAGAAGACTGAAGCAACTTCGCATGCATTGGGAGTCGGAAATTATGCAAAAGCTTGTATACTAAAATGGAATGATGACCTGTTTATGTATATATACACATACACATATATATATATATATATATATATATATATATATATATGTGTGTGTATATATATATATATATATATATAAAATCACTCTTCCACAAAACAAAAGTGAATGTAAAAAAGAAAAAAAAGGAATGTAGGTATTGACTTATTTATCAAAAGATTATAAGTCACAGATAGCAAATAAAATCAAATAATGTAGAAGACTTGCTACACGCACCATCATGTTTCACACTGTTTGCACCAATGCAGCCTTACTCTTTACATTTTATATCGTTTATGTGAATCGTAATGCAGGTCTGTAAGTGGGTGTGGACATATATTAGTCAGAAGGAGTGGGTGGTCCTTGCTACTGCATACACTGGCTGGCAACCAGTAAGTCCCCTTCTTAATAATTGCCACAGGTGCTTCCGTAGAGAGGTAATTAGTTAATGCCCTCAGGGATCCATGTTAGGACCTCTGCTATTCAGCATATCCTTCTCTGATCTCCAAATCATATAAGGGGCTCTCTAGTTAAACAGATTTGAGGATGAGTATACATTATGTGGCATGCTCAGGTCTCTATCGGATATGCAAAACATTTTACCTGAATTACATATGTTAATACCTGGTATTCAGAGAACAGGGTAAAACTAAATGCTAGAAAAATACAATATTGTCACATATGGAAATTAGTCCCTCTGTAGAAAGCACCCCTTTCCAAAATGAACATAGTGTGAGAGACCTTGGAACATGGTAGATAATTCCCTCTCCCTTTCATCATCATGTCATAACAGTAGGTAGGACATTTAATCCATCTGGCACAGTTGATTATTAAGGGTACCTCTTCAAGATCCAAAGAAGTCCTTACCCCTCTATATTCTGCAGTGATTAACCCCATCATAGCATGCAATGCCATAATATTATTTGCATATATATTAGATTTAACAAATGTATATCTTCTTGTGTAATGTTATGGAGCTTTTCTCCCAGGGCCACCACTGAAAATGGGCTCATTTCAGCCCAGTGGACTTTCCAGGTCAACAGTCCAAATAAATACAATATTAGTAAACATATCAAGCAGTTGGAAAGACTTCAAAGGTTTTTAACAACTAAAAAGATTGTGGACCTAAAAAACTGAGCTGTCAGGAGAGGCTGGAGGATCGGCCCCTGTATACACACCGGCAGAACCAGAGATCTGAACCTCTTTTGGCAAATAAACAAATGGTGGACAGACAGATTCCTCATGCAATGACTATCCCCCTTTTCTGAAATAAACTTCCACTCTATATCAAGCAATGTGAAACTGTATCTTTCTATAAAAAGGAATTAGACAACTGGCTGGGTGTTCACAATTTTACTGACAACTTGACAGGCCTAATGCTCTTTGAAAAAGGAAATAAGGTCTAAGGGCAGGTACTGGTAAGAAGTAAATGGCCACGTGGCTCATTTCCTTATATGTTTTGTGGTTCTACAACTGTGACTCGTGACTGAAATAGATGCTCATAACCTGGAGGAAGTGAGTTTGCTTGACCTACAGCTATCCCATCCTGGGGAATGGAGGAAATCTTCTATGCAGCATTGCTTGATATTTTATTTATTTGTTTATTTGACTTTTGTTGACCGGGTTGGTCCATCTGAGATGAGGCCCTTTTTCAGTGGAGACCTGGGGAGAAAAGCTCCATAGTTACAAAACATATACAAGCTCCAAAAAAAAACATATGCAAGTACACAAAAAAATAATGTAAAGCGAGTGTACAATAATAAAACTGGTTCCAGATTATGTACAGTGTTGGCTAGCTATGTATATTAAGGTGGGCAGACCAGGAAAAGTAGTGTTTACAGTAAAGAGGAAGCCAGTTAGTAAGGAAGTTTATTGGTAGCCGTGAAGGAGAGATAAAAGTGAAGCAGTTGTTGTTGAATGTTCTACTGGTGAGGAGATTGAAATAGTAAAGGACAGTTAGGGGTAAGAGTAGGGAAGGGTTTTATAGGGAAGAAGGGAGGGTGAGTTTGGAAGGAGGTACTGTTAGGTACTAGCAGGAGGACAAGTAGTGAGTGATTGGTCTGGAGAGATGGGTTAGTCAGGGGGCTGAGAACAGAGGCAAAGTTTATTTAAGCTAAGGTGATTTCTCACATTCTTTTTGAATAGAAGTTTGGATGTAGTGTTTCTTATGTCCAGTGGGAGTTTATTCCAGTGTTTGGCAGGGTAATAGCTATACAGGTTTTTTCATATGTTGAGTTTGGGCTTGGTTATGGTCAGAAGGTGTTGGTCAGAGCTCCGGAGTGTTCTAGCTGGGGTGTAGGATGAGATGATGGGCGATATGGCAGGGCAGAAGCTGGGCTGGTATAGGATGGAATGGATTATTCGGAGCTGGGAAAGAGTAAGGCTGTGAGGGAACTCTAACCATTTCAGTTTTTGTAGAGCACGACAGTGGTGAGCGGAGCAGAGTGACCAGATATCACTGGTGATTGCAGAGAGGTGTGTAGTGAGTCAGCCAGGGGTACATACTCAGTTCCTGCCAAACTGCTTCATCAGTAACCTTCTGAAGGGGGACTGCATTCTGAGGATGGCATGCATGGACGCATGCACATAAACCAGGGGGGAGGTCATTGTAGGGCCCTCACCCATGAGCATGCATGCCAGCTGGAAAGGGGAGGACTGTTACGGTTTACAAGAAAAGTCCCTGATGGCTACCTAAATGACAGTCCTTTGCTGGGTGTCACCCTGGGGACAGGGAATGAGTGACCAGTTGGTCAGTGGTGGGGAGGAATGATAGTTGGCAGGCACCATGGGAGAAACAAAGAATAAAAAAAGAGAAACAAAAACTGAAGCTGAAAGTATCCTTGTATTTTTTAAATGCAACATAATGTTATTTGCAAAGTAAAATTTTCTTAAATTCATACAAACTGTAGAGTGATAAACAATAACAAATAAAACTGACTTGTGGTAATGCTTGTCTGATACCATACAGACAAGTAAGTAAGCACTCTGATGAAACATAGAAAGTGAGCAGAATAATGGTGTACCTGAGGGAAAAAAAATTGCCAAGAGAAAATGTAATTTTTTTTATATATTTCTACAGACGTTTTGCAGTCATCATCTTAATCCTATACTCCCATTAGGTGCTCTTCTGGAGAACTCATTTTAATATCAGGAACAAGAAATGGATAACTCTGAATAAGGAAGAAATATGGTACCCAAGTCTGCATCAGAAACCACAAATAAGGTATTCTAAAAGCAGTCTATATATCGGCCACCTAACCTGGACCAGAACACCAAAGGTGGAGGTGTGTCCATATTCATTAAGGATATCCACACCTCCAGGCTAGTTGCTCAGCATAATGCATCCGAGGTTATCCAAGTGCAACTAACTCTGGGCAAAACTGCAATCCAAATTGTAGCTTGCTACAGATCCCCCACCATGTCCCAGGATTCCCACTCCTCTTTTCTTGATATACTGGAAAATATTAGGGTTCAACCAAACACCCTAATAATGGGCAATTTCAACTACCCCACCATTAACTGGGAAAACTACTCATGTACCAACTCCTTTGCTCAACACTTTCTGGAATTCATAAATTCCAATGCCCTGGATCAACTTAACCACACCCCCACCAAGGGCAACAGTATCCTAGACCTAGTCATTACCAACATGAGTGACTGGTGTTCCACACCTGAAGTCAACTCCTCGTTGGTCAGATCCGACCATAAACTAATCACCCTAGATATCCACATCCTGCCCCCACCTCCCATTAAGGAAACCATGGTAAAAAATTTCTCCAAAGCCAACTTCATGCTTCTTAAGACAGAAGTGACGAACTTCATGACACACCTGCAGATGGACAATACAGTTACGACTGCTGAATCCTACACAAATGCACTCTGTAAGCACTTACATGATTGCATGGATCGTGCTATCCCAAACAGAACCAAGACGCTATCCTCCAAAATAAAGGAAGTCAATCTGGTGGTCCCCTGCCATAAACAAACACTACAACAGAAGGAAGAAACTGTTGCAAAAGAGAGTAAAATCCCATGAGTGGAGGAGTTCCCTGGTCAGTCTCAGTAAGAAGCTGAGATCCCTTATAAGATCCTCCAAAGCTAGCTACGAAAACAAAATCACAACTGATTCTAGGGACAACCACAAAGCATCCTATAGCTATGTCAAGAATCTCAATGGCAACACCCAGATCTTCTCTGAGTTACAGCACAATGGCACGAAAATTACAGAGCCAACTGATATTGCCAGCATCCTGGCAGATAGGCTCAGTGCTAAATTTACCCCCCTCTCACCCCCTAAAGGGCCCATATCTATACAGGAAGAATGCAGAGTCCCTGTAATAACAACTATGCAGGTAAAAGCTGCACTCTCTAAAGCCAAAAACACAGCATCCATGGGACTGGACAAAATCCCAGGCTGTGTTTTACACGAACTTCAGAATGAACTGGCTCCCCACCTAAGCACCATGTTTAATCATAGCCTCACTTCAGGCTTTGTGCCCACTGAATGGTACACAGCAACAGTTATCCCACTCCACAAAGGGGGAGCCACCACTGATCCAGGGAACTGTTGCCCTATTAGCCTGACGAGCCTGGTTTGTAAGGCCATGGAACGTATCATCATGGAACTCATAAACAAAGACATTGGTAACCTCCAAACTCTGGACCCCACCCAGTTCGGGTTTGTGAAAGACAGATCATGCCTCCTGAACCTGATTGACTTCTTTGAGGCAGTCACCAAAGCTGTAGACGAGGGTAAGGTGGTTCACACAGCCTATCTTGACCACGCCAAAGCTTTCGACACCACCCCCCATTCTGGAATTATAGCTAAACTCACTAAACTAGGTATAAATCCCTATGTCGCAAGATGGGTTGCCAACTGGCTCACTGACAGAACCCACACTGTAAAAGATACGGACTCCAAGTCTGAATTCAAACCATTGACAAGTGGAGTACCACAGAGTTCAGTCCTGGGACCTCTCCTGTTTGCTATCTACTTCTTTGAAGTACAGGCTAACACAGAAGGCCTTTGGCTAATGAAGTTCGCAGATGACTGCAAACTAGGAGCCATAGTCAAGTCCCCAAATGATGTGGACATCCTACAGAAGGGCCTCTCTGAGACAGATGCCTGGTGTCAGAGCCAAGACCTCAATCTCAGTGCCAAAAAGTGCATTGTCATCCCATTTGGTAAAAACTCTGTACCCATCAACTACCACATAGGTGGCAGTATACTTAACTCCGAATGTGTGAGAAGAGACCTTGGGACCCAGGTGGAGTGTAGTCTCTCCTTTGATAATCACATCGCCACAGTAGTCAGGAAATCTTTTTACATGGCACACCTCATCACAAAAGGGTTCTCATCCAGGAAAAAAGAGGTTATTTTTCCCTTCTACTCTACACTTATTAGACCTATTATAGAGTACAATGCCTCTTTTGGAATGTACCTCACAAGACATCTGCAGCAGCTGGAAAGGCCACAGAAGTACCTCACAAAGAGGATTACTGGCCTCAAACAGATGCTCTACACTGACCGTCTCAAAAAACTCCAGCTTTACTCTGTAGCATATCGCCTACTCCGAGGTGATCTCTGCCTAACATATAAAGCTATGTCAAATCCAGAGCTGTTGTACATGCTACACCTAAAGAAATCCCAATCCCTCTGAGCTACACGCTCTAGGGACCTAAACCTTGTCACCACAATAAACAGGACATGCTGGAGGGATAGATTCCTGTCTCAGAGACTTCCCATACTCTGGAACAGGCTACCCATCTATGTCAAGCAAAGTTCCTCATTATCACTCCAAGAAAAATCTTGATGAGTGGATGGGAAATAGGAAATACACCCCGGGGATCACTTCTGTGGCTCTGCTCAACAGGAGCACAGGAAAATAACTTTCTTGGGTGGCGTAAGCCAGGGAACCTTGTTGGCTAGGCTGACTCAGGCCCTTGGACCAATAGCCTAGTACCTACCTATGAAACTATATATATTGCTGGGGATAGAGGTAGAACGGCAAGGGGAGTTATTCTAATGTTGTTTGTCTTTTCGGCTTTTCCCGGTTAGGAGTCACCACAGCAGAACTCCGATCTGCTAATGATTGGCAGTCGATTTTTATGGTGCCCAGTTGCCAGCCCGACGCCCAACCTTCAGCGAAGGCACGCCCATTCACTCATGTCTTTTGGAGGCCACTCGACCGCTTAGAGGACATGCAGACTCCACACAGAAGGCACTCCAGCAGAGAATCGAACAGGAGAACCTCTTGATGTGAGGCAACAATGCTACCGCTGTACCACCGAGGCTTCTAATACCACAAAAAAATCAAAAATGAATGCACTGGGGCAAGTAAACGTAAACTAATCAGAATTCTTATACCCAAGGCAAATTCTGATACTCGTGTCCAAGTAATTCATAGTGGCTTCCAGGCAAAAAAAAAGAGGAGAATCCTCTCCTGCTACACCCCTCTAAGGTCACACAAGAGCACACTTCTCTGTCCTTGTCCAATTCCAGCGCACATATCTGTTACCTACAACTCTTCACAAATACATACGTGCATCAACTGCTGAGGCCAGATAAAGTATTGCTGCTTAGAAATAAGCAAACACTTTATATTTTAAACATTGTGTGCTCGTGATGATATTACTTGCAGTAGTAGACAACATATTTGCAAGAAGATAGGCAAACATTTATGACAGATGAGGCAGGCATTTCACACACATTACTTACATCTCCAAAGTTGTGCCCCCCCCCCCCCATACTTACAAAATGCACACAATCTACAAACAGTGTCACAGTAAAGAGTAAAAGAAAGCCATCAGCACTGGGGAAATGGATGTGAGACGGCATGACAATAAAGAATGAAGTAGAGACTCCCCTGTCTATGGAACCGGCTCCCCATCCATGTGAAGCTGAGTTCCACCCTAACTCAATTCAAGTGCAACTAGGACAACTGGATAGGAACCCAGAAATTCATCCCTGGTTTGGCACCTTTGTCTCTAATGCAAACAGGTAAGCTGTAAATGGTTCATCTCCCAGGCCCATGCTTACACTTATCAGGGGTATCAGAACTCGTCAGAGATTTGGGATGCATGACTGGGCTTAAAAAGGCCCTTGTGGTTGTTAGCCTAGTAAACACCTATGAACCTATGCATTGTTGACAGATGGTCCAGAGTGTTTATACACATTAATATATTAATGTATGAATAATGCCATTCATTTGAAGCTTTATATAAAAACTGAAGCAACATAAGGTAAATGCTACATCTCCGTTGTCTGCTGATTACCTCTGACTACAGCTTGCCCTTTATTATGTAAATAAGTAATCCAAGTGTTTTCATCTTGGATCACTATGCTACGTCTACCTAACTAGGCTAATGCGGAACAATATACAGCAATTATTTTACATTTTACCAGTAGGTCTTTTAAGTGTCTCATTGTGGAGTTAATATGCTATGAATTATCTAAGTAAGCTGCATCTAGTAGCACAGCTGTTCCTGTCCACTACCCACAAACAAGATGAGACTAACCTCAAACCACACACGTACACATGCACACGTACGCAAATAAGCAGTTACTCGACTAATCTGTACAAATAAGCCCAAAAGTTGGAAAATCCTACCCACACATGGAAATAACTGCCCCTCCCAAACCACAGTTAGGAAACTTAGGGGCAGCAGGTGTTGAGCCAGGCCCACTTATAGCATTATTACAAGAGGAAAGAACTTGTCCAGGCTTGCAAGGCCTCAGGCCCATTAGTAGTAACTTCCTATGAAAGTACACAGATCAATCACAATACTGCACAGCATTGCACCCCTTAAGAATAAAATGCAACAGAGGTGCACTAAACATGTACTTTGTACTTCTTCCTCAATGTGCATCCAAAATACAACATCTGAAGATCAGTAATTCATCACAATTCAAGGAAAAATCTTTCAGAAGTAATAAAGGTTGTACATACATGCAATATTCAGCAGCTGTCTGATGCAGTTATATTACATTGTGATGCTACAACAGTCTTCTACCATGATGATTATTTATTTTAGAAATTACACTTCAAAGACCTACCAAGTACCCATGCAAAAAACACGGTCATTATCCCTAATACATTCCTCAAAGGGTCTAACTTCATAATTCTTCCTTTTCATAAAAATCAACTAGTTGTGTTCTAAATATAGGACAAAAAGAATTAAACAGTATAAAAGGATCATACTAAACTCTCTTCCAGTGGTTCCCTCTGACTTTAAGTTCTCAAATGAGACCAAAGTCTTTTAGGAAGTTGGAATCAGGCCCCACTATTAAAGCCTTCTGTACAACTACTCATGCACTGAAATTGTAATCCTTTTTTTTTTTTTTAATTGTCCAAAATTTTTGGGTTTCTAACACCATGACAGGAATGGACCAAATTCTTAATTTCAACTATGATTAAAGTTCATAAAATTAGTATTGTTTCAATCTTTGATGTCAGCCAAAAGTGCTCTTTGGAGCACCCACAATGTGGCCAATAATGACTCTTCCTGCAATTTGTACGGAGTTACATGTATTGGTAACATCTAAATAAGATTGTAGATTCTTTTTTATAGGACCCGTTGCTCCTTCTGCTGTTGGAACTGTCTGGGTATTTTTCTTCCACATTGTTCTCATTTCTGCCTGCAAATCTTGATATTTTATGACTTTGTGTCTCTCTGTACGCAAGACACTGTAGTCACTTGGTGTGGCGATTTCAATGATCAGTGCTACTTTTGTCTTCTTTTCATGGACCACTGTATCTGGTTTTCTGTCCTTTGAACTGTTGGTAATGGATGATCTCATCTGATATAAACTTCATCATTTTCTGTGATGCTTTGTGTCTTGTGTTTCCAGTATTTTTCAGCCATCAGTACCATAACATTTGCACAATCCCCACAACAGTCTTGCCACTTTATTATGCCTTTCAGTATACAGTCCTTCTGTCATTAATATGTCACAACCAGCAACGAGGTGTGCAACTGTTTCCAATTCTGTTTTACAAAACCTACATTTGTCTGTTTCTCCTACAAGTTCAATGGACTTTGTAAACCAATGTGTACATAGCCCACTATTTTGGGCCGCCAATATTAACCTTTCATCTCTTGGTTTGAATTCCGCTCTCCTTAACCATTCCTTTGTTCAATCCTGATCAACATGGGGCTCTTCCAGAACTTTTCTATACTTGCAACTATATTTATGCATTTTCCGCATTTCTTGCCTTCTCATCTGGTCCTTCACCTTATATTCTTTATTTTATTTTTTGGCACATTCAGTTGCTGGCTGGTTTTTATCTGCTTGTGGTTTGATTTCCATTCCTGCTTGATGCCAATATGTTTCTGCTAGACTAAGCAGGAAAATCATCTTAAATTTATTCTCCTCATGTTTCAGAATTTTCACTGCACTTGGGTCATGTGAGGTCAGCAGATATGTGTGCAGTCCCATGATTGCAGATCTATACATGTAATCAGTTTCAAGGAGGCCTATACCTCCTTCGGAATGGGGAATATATAATCTTGGTATGCAGTGATTTTTATAAATCATTTAGTGAGCATGAAGCATCCTTCTTGTTTTCCTGTCTAATCTATCCAACTCATTTTGGGGCGAGTCATTCACTCCAAAACTGTAAGCTAGGATAGGAAGAGCAAATTGATTTATAGTTTGGATTTTGTTCCTAGATGTCAACCCTGTTTTCAGGATTAATTTCAGTCTTCTAAAGTATTCCTTACTAAGTTTTATTCACATTTGTTCATGTTTTATTGTTGATCCTTCATCATTTCCTGGGTATTTATGCACTCCCTCTTGCTCAAGTTCTTTTATTTTACATTCCTGTCCCAAACTGATTTTTTCTTGATGCTGCAGTTTTCCTGCTTTAAAGGTTGCTTTTGCACATTTATCCAGATGAAGTGGCATTCTTATATCATCCTAAAAAGTTTTGACAACTTGCAGTTGTACTTTCAATTCCTCATCTGATGAGTTGTACAGTTTTAAATCCACGACAAAGAGAAGATGAGAAGTCTTTACACTTTGTTGTTTTCTGGGAGCCAAATTATAGCCATGGCCTAAGCTGTTAAGTAATCAGCTTAATGTGTTAAGGGAAAGAAAGAACAGCAGTGGTGACAGAGAGTCACCCTGGAATTGACAGAGAGTCACCCTGGAATTGACAGAGAGTCACCCTGGAATATCCCCCTTTGAAATTGTTATCCCTGGAATAATAATTTGTCCTTTATCATGGCTTAATTGTGAAGTAGTCTGCCAGAGTTTCATGGTCACTATAATGAAGTTGATCAGTGTAGGGTGTATCTTATACATTTTTAAGCACTCTTTTGTCCATGAATGTGGGATACTATCGAATGCTTTTTTGTAGTTAATCCATGCCATACTTAGATTATTCCCTTTTTTACAGTTCTCCACTATAACTTTATTTAACAACAAATGATCCTTTGTTTCATATGACTTTCTTTTATTGCCCTTTTGTTCTGCTGCCATAATTGAGTTTTCTTATAAATGACTATAAACTCTGTTGGCATCACTCCCCCTGTATAGTTTATATGTCGTTGGAAGGCAAGTTATTCTATAATTTTTAGGGTAGCTTGCAGGTTCACTCTTAAGTTAGGAGCACTGTTTTTCCTGTTGTAAGCCAGGTTGGTATCTGTTCAGGTTGCGCATATAAAATAGTTCTTACTCGTATCTAAATCTTAGCGCAAAGATGTTAATACTTTTAACCAGAAGTTAAGTACTACATCTGGGCCTGGGGTTTCCAGTTAGAGGCTTTTCTTAACTTTGTTTCATTCTCTCTGGCTGTTACTTCATCCCATTTCATATCCTGTACCTTTAAACTTCTTATTCTTTCTTTTACCTCTTCTATCTATTTAGCATCTTTATGTTCCACAGGATCTTCATAAGTACTTCTCCAAAATGCATCAATTTCTTGTTTTTTGGTGGTCTTTCAATTCCTTTTACCTTGTTTAACAATTCACTATAAAACTTTTTTGGTCATCAATACATTGCTTATTTTGTACTTTCCCTTTATATTTATCTGTGTATCTTCTAAGTTTTTTTGCTTGTGCTGAGATTTTTAAGTTTATTTGCGATAGTGCATGATAGATCCTGATCTCTTCTAATAATGTGCATTACTTTTATCACGTCTATCTTACTAAGTATTTTTGTTGATTTGTTCCAGAGAGAAGCACTTAACGGTAAGGAAATCTCTCAGTCATACAGAGAGAACTCTGTCTCCACTGTCTTATCAAAATGAATGGGCACATTTTCACCTCATTTCACACCTTTTCACCTCATTTTACACCTTTCCACCTCATTTCACACCTTTTCACCTCATTTCACACATTTTCACCTCATTTCACACCTTTTCACCTCATTTTACACCTTTCCACCTCATTTCACACCTTTTCACCTCATTTCATACCTTTTCACCTCATTTCACACCTTTTCTGGAATTCTCTTTGCTGTTGAAGTGTTTTTAAGTAGCTATTGAACTCTGATTTGTGGCCAACAATGATGAAATCAAGTTTGTAGTAAAACACTTTTTACTTATTAAGGCTTTCTGTGCCACATATTATAGCATTTTTAAGAATATTGCCATTATGTGTATAGAGTTTACTTAGCATGTAAGAACAAAATGTTAGTTAAAATGAAGTTAATGGTATAAATTGCAACAACTGTGTGTGTTTGTGAAGACTCAAATGAAAAAAAAACATACAACAAAATTTTGAAAAAGTACTGCATGGTGCATGGGGCAAATGTCAGCTTCGCTGATAATTTGCAAGCAAGCATATTCCCCCATGTTCCATATTGGTGACTGTGTGGTCACCACATCTCTCAACCTCTTAGTGCTAGACATCTGGACAGAGGCTAAAATGGTTAGGAAATAAAGGCCCAAAAATACAGATGAATTTTAAATATTGTTCCTATAAACTTAGAAAGGACTTGTGTTAGCATGCATTTTCTGAAGACTTTGAATTCTCAAAATGTCTGTCATTATTTAGTGACTTCAGTCCTCAGTGATTTGCTAGAAAATCACAAATTGTATGAGAAGCACACAAAAATTTAAGGAAAAAATCTGAACCATCTATGGTCATTTGAGAGCTATGGTGGTTACTGACCATCAGTGGCAGACGGCAGATAATGAAAAGAGGAGTATAACCATCATCTTTACCGAGATGTTCAGAATCTTATTGTCTATGAATGAGTTTACTACTGGAGCTGAAGCATGTATAGTGACTAGGTAGCCAGCATTGGTATGCATTACAAAATCACCTAAATTTGAGACTCCATGCTAGCAAATGTATATATTTAAGTTAGCAGAAAGTAAGCACTGCATCACAATATATTAATATTCAATGTAACCTATTACTAAACACTATGTTAGTGATAGAGCCTGGCTCCATGTCTTGATTACATTGTAACCTATTACAAAACAATGTGTTGGTGGTAGAGCCTGGCTCCATGTCTTGATTACAATGTAACCTATTACAAAACAGTGTGTTAGTGGTAGAGCCTGGCTCAATGTCTTGATTACAGTGTAACATATTACAAAACAAAGTGTTAGTGGTAGAGTCTGGCTCCATGTCTTGGTTGCAATGTAACGTATTACAAAGCAATGTGTTAGTGGTAGAGCCAGACTCCATGTTTTGTTCACAACATATCCTATTACAAAAGAATGTGTTAGTGGTAGAGCCTGGCTCCATGTCTTGTTGAGTCCCATTGACTTCTTGTTAGGTGTCTTTATGTTCCACAACCTGCAAGCTGCACCATAATTGGTCTGGGAAAGAAAATATTAACTGGTTTAGTATCTCATTCCCTAGCAGAATGAAAATTATAGTTGGGTCATCACAAGGGAATGTCAGGTTGCACAAAGGGAAACTCTTGTCTGTTGGTACACTTTCACATTAAAGCTATTTAGAGCACTTTGCCATCATAAATGTAACACCTAATGGCTCTATAGTTCTAGAATAACAGGAGATTTACCCTACTCTGCTAGGTATGTCTATGTAAACAGCTTGTTGATGCTCCTAAGACAAAAATATGTTAAATCATAAGGGTGCTCATAAGTGTACTCGGTGGTAGAGCACCTTGGGACAAAGGTTGATGACCGCCTTTTTAGTCATCTCATTAGAAGTGAAGTCGCATGGTGTCCGCAGTCAGCTCAGGAGAGGTACACAGCTGTCAGTCTCCATTTAGTGCTGTCTTGCATCACTTATCAGGAGTGATTGCTGGAAGATCCAGGAAATCACAACACGCAGAAATGGTATACTGGCAGTGTTTAGCTAATACAGCTGCATGGGATGAGCTCATTTTCCAACTTTAGAAGACCTCCCATTTACCTGGAGAGTCTGGGGATGGGAATTCAGAATGTATCCTGTTCATGACTTCAGTAGCTTAGGTGGTAGCAAGATCAGCGGCCTAAAGTGGTTAGTGCTTGTCATGATTCATTCTGCTCGTGGCCATCTTTGGAGAGACCAGCTTTCTGGTTAAAAAAAGTAGTACATGAGGCTTTGGTTATAATGTTGTATCTCCTGCCTTTTTTCTCCATCAAAAAGGAAGTACAGCTGACATCATGCCATAATATTGCATTTTCAGAAATTGCATCTCATTGATGAGGCAATGTACTGTACATGAGCTGTAAGACACATATACTGCACCTTCCAACAATAGTTTGTTGTACTTGTTGGGCTTCCTGCAGGTTTGATTGTCTTGTAACTTATTTATTTATTGCCATTTGTTAACCAGGTTGGTCCAGCTGGGCTTGTGGCCAATTTTCAGTGGAGACCCAAGGAGAAAAGCTCCAAAAAGAAAAACACAAACAGTTTACAGAGAATCAAACATTTGAGTAAAAAAATATGGGCAAAATCAGTTATACAAGAATGCTAGAGAGACCAAGCAGAAATGCAAACACATGATATATCTTCTTCTTTTGGCTTTTCTCGGTTAGGGGTCGCCACAGGGGAACACCTGTCCGCTTATTATTGGCAGTGGAGTTTTATGGTGTCGAGTTGCCAGCCCGGCACCCAACCTTCCAAAGAAGGCACACACATGCAAGCACACACACCTAGGGCCAATTTAGAGTGTCCAGTCCACCTACAGCATGTCTTTGGGATGTGGGAGGAAATCGGAGTACCCAGAGGAAACCCACGCGGCCACAGGGAGGACATGCAGACTCTGCACAGACGACACCCCAGCCGAGGATCGAACCGGAGAACCTCTTGCTGTGAGGTGGCAATGTTAACCGCTGCATCACTGCGGCCGCCCAAACACATGATATATACATATCTATATTTTTACAGACTAAAAAATATATTTACATATTTACAAAAAGAGTTAAGTCCAACAGTATAGATTGTAGAGTTTAAAAAGTATCCACAATAGTGGAGAACTTAGCTGTATGTGGAGGGACTGAGAAGGTATATAGTAGGGTTGTGGGGAGCTTAAGTAGGGGCTTTACAAGGACATATTCTGGAGTTGAGTAGATGA
This sequence comes from Protopterus annectens, assembly GCF_019279795.1. NCBI lineage: Eukaryota > Metazoa > Chordata > Ceratodontiformes > Protopteridae > Protopterus > Protopterus annectens. Next base: position 1,859,480,669 of record NC_056732.1, read on the forward strand.
AGTTTGAGTTTTTCTTTAAAGTGGGGTGGATGAATGATGGAAAAAATGTCTCTTGGGAGTTTGTTCCAGGCTTGGGCGATGGAGTGTTTATATAGGAGCTTGCCAGCTATTGTTTTGGGTTGGTAGATTTGTAGTAGTTGCTGATTAGAGGTGCAGTAGAGTGTAGATAGAGATGAAGGAAGAGAGAGCAGGGCAGGATGAAAGTTTGTAAAGAATGAAGTGCAAAATTTGAAGTTGTGACAGCAATAGAAGATGGGGGAATTCCAACCAATGGAGAGTATTTAGGGCAACCAGTGGTGTGTATTGTATGGAGAGTTTGTGATAAATCTCGCTATCTTGTGGTAAGTTTGTTGGAGTTTGCAGCATATAGAAGGGAGGGGAGGAAAAGCGCTTGTGCAAGTGAGAGTCTGGCATTTGTAGTTAGAAATTTTTTGTTGTGATACAGTAAACCAAGTTTCTGGTGAGTCTTTTTTATGCTTTGGAGAATGCGCAAGTTGAATTTGAGTTCATCATCTATGATGACCCCAAGGAGTTTAGTGTGAGCTTCAGGTTGGATAGCAGTGTTATTAGAGGAACTAATAGTAAAGGTGGATTTGAGATGAGAGAGAGAGATCAGGGGAAAAATACTAAGAGTTTGGTCTTTTTTAGGGTTGAGAATGAGTAGATTCCTGGACAACCAGTGTTCAGTGGATAGGAAGGCCTGTTGAGTAAGAGTGTGGAGATTGGAGCTATTGTCTGAAATGGAGATGAGAGTCTAGTTGTCTGCATATTGGATTGTTTGTAAGAAGTATAGAAATCATTGGCAAAGCCATTGAATAGGAGGGGACCCAGGATGGAACCTTGCTTCTTGCAGGATAAGTAACTGGAGAACCAGGCAGGGGTGGAAGAAGATAGATTGAGGTCTTCAAGTTTAGATAGCAGTAGAGGATGGGAGACTGTATCAAAGACTTTGGAAAGGTCAAGGAAGAGACGTGATATGAGTTTATTGTCTACGACCTCAGCAATGGTATGTGTAAAGGATAAAAGGGCAGTAGTTGTGCTTTGGGACGGAAACCATGCTGAGTGGGAGTAAGGAGGTTATGCTGGAGGAGGTAGTTGAGTAGTTGTGAGTGGATAAATTTTTCAAGAATCTTAGAGAGAGGAGATAGAATAGCTATAGGTCAGTAGTTAGATGGGTTTGTAGAGTTTCCACCTTTATGCAGGGGAATAGTGAAAAAGGATTTCCATAGGGTAGGGACGGTAGATTCCTGAATAGATCTATTGATTCGTATAGATACTGGATAGGCAATAGAGTCAGCAGCAAGTTAAAGGAAGGTAGGAGGTAGATTGTCAGTGGAGGGAGAACAGGGTTTGAGATTGTGAAGAAGAGATCTTATGTAGGAAGTAGGAACTGGATGTAAAGAGATTAGTTGTTTGTTAGGATTGGGAGGGGTAGGCAGAGAAGTTGTGTTACAGTTGGAAGGCATGAGTGTTTGAATGGTTTCAATAAAGTGTTTATTGAGAAGAGTAGCAGTTTCCAGAGGAGATGTATTTCGGTAGGGGCAGGGAGTTGAGGGGCAGCTCAGAGAGAGAATTTTGTTAATAGTATACCAGAACTTGCAAGAGTTGGATTTGTTATCAAATTGGGCAGAGTTATAAAATGACTTTTTGTCATTATTGGTTTGTTTGTTTGTCCGATTTCTGAGGTGTCTATAATTATGTAGCAGATGTAATTCCTTTGTTTTTGATCCAGGCTTTCCAAGCTCTATCTCTTTTTAGCATAAGAGACTTAGTTTCTTTTGAGAACCTGGGAGCATAATTGGGTTTTTATTCTAACCTTCTTAGAGGGAGCAAGGGAGTTCAGGGCATTCAGGAAGATGCTATTGAACCTAGTAACTGTGTCATTGAGCAGGATTTGTTTAAGGATAAACCAGTCAATGGTGGCTAGAATAGAGTTGAATTGGACTACATTAAAATTAGAGAGCTTTTGGCAATCTCTATAAAGGTGGGATTTGGGGGATTGGATGGTGTATCTAAGGACCGAGGTGGGGAGGTGGTCGCTAAGTTGGTCTGGTAGGGTAGTGGGGTTGTGGTAAGGGGAGTTGGTGAGTATCCAGTCAATTATGAAGCCAGAAGATGAGTTTTTATGGAGGCGGGTGGGTGACGATATCAGTTGATGGAAACCATGCTGAGTTGTGGAGAGTCCGTTTTAAGTTTAGACCAATGTAGGTTAACATCACCTAAGATGAGGGTTTCATAGGGAATATTGTGGGAAAACCAGGATAAGGTATTCTATAAAATGGATGAATTGTTTCCAGGAGGGATATAGATGGTGGCAACAACTAATTTTTTTGTGAGGGTTAAGGTGGCAATTAAGGATGATTAGTTCAGCTGGGTGAAGGTCAGGGATGGGTGGGGGAAAGGTGAGAGATTGAGGCTATTGGAGTGGGGGATGGCTATAACACCCCCTTTTTTGGAATCTATCAGAGCAATAGATATTATAGCCTTTTAGGAGAATTTCATTGTTAGTCATATGTGGCTTAAGCCAGGTTTCAGATAAGGAAAGGATGTGAGGGATTGTATGCATTATCCAGGCATGGAAATTGGTGATTTTGTTGGTTAGGCTTTGAATATTTAGAGAGTATATTGCCAGGTGCTTGGATATGGATGAATTTAGTGTAAGAGGCTGGGTATGATGAGAGGTGTTTGGGGAAGGAAGGGAGATAGAAGATAAGGAGGGTGTTTGAGGGGAGAGGGGGAGGGGCCAGAGTTGTGGTGGATATCCCCAGATATGAGTAAGTTATTAGTGGGAAGAGGGAGTACAATAGTACATAGATGTAGTTTGTGTGACTCTGGTTTAGATTTGTAGGTAGGAGGGTGGATTTGCAATGTAGACAGTTTGTGAAGAGAACAGGTGGAAAGGTTGAAAAGGGCTGGGGAGATATGAAAGTAGGAAGGTGTCAAATGAGTGTCAAAGGTATAGGAGGTAGGGGAGCATAAAAGAGAATAAGGAAGGTGTAAGTGATAAGAGGTTAGAGCAGAGAGAAGTAGGAGTGAGGTGGTAATGATAAGGTGTTTCATTGTTGATGGAGGATGTAGGGGTTATAGACGGGGTGTAATAGTAGGAGAAAGAAGTGATGCATTTGGATTCTGACAGGAAGTAATTTGTCAGTGGATGTTGGGGAAGAAAGGGGAGGGAGTGGATGGTATAAAGGAAATTGTAATGGGGTGGGTGGGAGCGGAGCAGAGCGAGGGCGAATGGAGCGGGCAGGGCCAGGTCAGCAGTGTGAAACAGCACTGAAAATAATTAGAAAGGAAGCAACTGTGATCATCAGAGCTGAAGAGGTAAGAAAAGAGCAAGCCAGAGATGGAAATGTTGCACATATAAATTTAAAAACAGGAGACAATGGGTACAGAAAGACTTACTAGGGGTTAAATAGCACTCTAGAATGTGGCTGGCAACATTAAACCTACATGTACTGGAACTATTGAGAGTTAAAATAACATTAAACTAAAAGCTATTGGTGCAATTGTTAGTTAAAACAACAAGGAATATGGTAGACTGCTGGTGTTGTGTTGCCTCCTGGTGGCCAAATTAAGTTACTACAGCCAGAAAAACTAACCTGCATGTGTGCTCACCTACCCTTTAGTAATACTTTAAATGATAAGGAGCAGTACACTTTTTAAAAAGCAGATAGTCTTAAAAACACATTGAAAGTGTGGATAAATTACAGTAGAAAGAACACCTACGGTTGAGCTAGAACGCTGTGGTTTTTAGTTTGGTTTTGGAGCTGCTTCAGGCAGGTAACATAAACAGATTTATAACACTTTCACAAGGTATTTTGCCGGGCAAGTCTGTTTGGGAGGGGATGACTACAGAGTGTTTAACCCATCTGGAGAAGCTGCAAGAGATAAGGGGGAATACATACAAAAGGTTATACCAAGAAAGTAAGAAAAGACATATGAGAGACCAGACCTAGGCAAAACCCTAGAGAATCAGAAGGTTAAGTTGCTGGTGCTGTTCCACTTGCATGAAAGTACCTGTCTTATAAAACACTTTCTGGGATATGCTGACATTACTTGGGATGTATTTTGGTATATGCTGTGTGAGACTTTTGTCCAAGCCCACAGGATATTTACTTATAGGGCACAAATGCGGCTGAGCTCTACACCCTTCCATAAGCCTTACTGTTACCTTTACACCCTTCCATAAGCCTTACTGTTACCTTCTGTTCATGTGATTAGTTTAATTCTTGTTTTGTATGCCATTCTTTGGCACAGAGAGTATCCTTGAGTAGGGTGCATGGCCCGTCCCACCCTGCTTGATCTCATGCAGCTAAGCAAAACAACCTTCACAATGAATGGCTTCATCAAAGATGGAAATCTTCACAGATGCAGAAATAGAACATGCTGGAACAACAGTTTCCTCTTCAGCCAAAGCTGGTGACACACGTGTGAAATTCCCACTCTCCAGTGAAAAAAAAAGGGCATAACTTTTTCAGAAACATTAAGTCCCATCTCGCAACCCCTCATTCAGGTCTTCAACCTGAGACTGTCTAGGAGTTATACCCCCAAGGTATGGAGAACAGCTGTTGTGATGCTCTTGCTTAAAGGATGTCCTCTACTTACTCTCAGATTCACAGGGCTATAAGTCTTAGTAGAAATATTTACAAGAATAGCTAATACATTTTAGATGAAGTAATTCACAGTGAGACAGCTGACCTGAAATCCCTGGATTCTAAACAGTTTACAGTAGGTGGATTGAGTTCTTGGAAAGGGTTAAACATGCCACAGATAGTTGGTATATAGTCCATGCTGCCTATGTAGACCTTGTCCAGACCACTGACACTACCTCCCATGCTGGAATTATTGACAAGCTCTTCCATTTCAATATTAACCCATGTAGCTTGCTGGACAGGTAAATGGCTTTGACAAAATCCCTACTGTTAAAGTCAGGATTGTTTGCTGTAGAATAAAGTAGTGTCACCAGTGGTGTCCCACAGAGTTCTAAACTGGGCACCCCTGCCTTTGATATACATGTATGTACATATACAGAGAGAGGGAGAAAGAGATATATATAGATAGATAGATAGACAGATAGATAGATGGAGATAAATATAGATAGATAAATAGATGGGTGTATGTGTTTGTGTTTTTAGTGAAATTGAAACTCAAATTATTGACTCTCAGTTTATTGAAACTCAATTTATCTAAACCAGGAAAACTTACTTATTTTATTTTTTTTTTATTTTACATTTGTTGACCGGGGTAGTCCGACTGGATACATGTCCATTTTCAGCGGAGGCCTGGGGAGAAAAGCTCCAAACACAACATATAGAACTAATAATGCAGGAAAAATCATATCAATACATGTTACAAATCGTTTACAACTCTGTTCAGTCAAGCAAGATATACAGTCGATCACTATTAAACTTATATAAGTATTTAGACTGACAGTTATGGCACAGCTTGTATGTAGCTTAAAGTACTGTTTGGCACACAGTTATAGAAAGGAGCTAGTCAGGATTAGAACAAGGACATAACCAGTGTGTCTTAAAATGTTGTCTGAGACTTTTTTGAATTGAGTTAGTGAGGATACTAAAGTAAGGTCGATTGAAGGAAGTTCCAAGTTTTGCCAACAGAGTTGGCAAATAGGGAGTCTCCAGCTGAGTTATTGGTTTTGAATGTTTGAACCAACAGTCTGTTAGATGAGCGAAGTGGCCTGAGGTTACTATAGGGGGTGATGGTGGTTTTAAGTGCAGGCATATTTTCAGGTTGGTTGAGTACTTTATATGCCACTATAAGCTGGTTGTATTGAAGTAGGCTAGGTAATTCAAGCCACTCTAGAAGATTTAGGGAATGACAGTAGTGTGTCCTAAATGCCATGCCAGTGGCAAATCTAGCAATGTGGTTATAACAGCTAGAGAGCTTGCTAAGGTTGGATTTGTTCAGATTGGTAAATAAAGGAGAGTCATAGAGTCCTAGAGAAGGGTAGAGAGTAGATGGGAATGGGCAGTAGCAGATGTTCTTCGTGTTTCACTGTTGCAGTCATCATATTTGGGTTATCCTGCCAGGGGTAGCCCTCAGTCGGCCCGAATACCAGAGGCGTAGTATTTCTGCATCGTTGCTGTCACTCCAGGACTGACATCAGGTCGTTAGAGGTATAAAAACAGGCAGCCGACGCCATTACATCAGTCTTTCTTGCTAAGAAGCCCGATGCAGAAGCAGTTCACACGAGCGCTGGTCGGCCGCTACTTGAGTTTCATTTCCGAATTGAAGTTGAAGTCTTCTAAACCTAAGTACCCCATTGGGGATCCTTTTTTCTTGCTTTAACCGATGTCAGAAAAAGTTAACAATTGTCTCACCTGTGGAAAGCAAATACTGCACCGAGACTTCCATTCTTACTGCATCACCTGTTTAGGCCCAGGCTGCGATGTCCCATGCTGTTGCTTTTGTGCTTTGTTCAACGCCAGAACTCTACGTAGTCGGGCCCTTATTGTAGCTAGATCTTTTCATTCTCAGTCCTCAAATTCAGATATGGCTTTGGTAAGCCTTCCAACTACCGATCTTCTGAAAAAACATAAGTATAAAGACAGAGACCGCACAGGTCCAAAACAGCCAACGACACTTCCATTAAGCTAGTCGTCAGTTCTTCGGTCCTTAGTGAGGTGCTTTCGCAGCCCCTGATGCCCGCTTCTGTGAATTCACAGGCCGCTACCGAGACCCTTTTGGAGACCGGTATGCCACGTGACTCTTCCTCGACTAAGGATCCCGTGGATGTCTCTACCTTGGATAGGTCCAGAGCCGCTGAGCAGGCTCTGGCTTCTGAGGAAGTACTTCACACTACCGATGCTCGACAAAGACCGACAACTTCTTTTGCATCTTCTGTTCTTTTGAAAACTACCGAGTTTTCAGGCCCACAGTATGAACCACACCCAAAAAACCGATGACCCAAGCTCAGCCACCTGCTTCCTTGCCTCAGTCTCAAATGCTTAAAATGGCGGAAGACCTTATAATGCTTATTAGGGGAGGCCAGGCTACCCCTTCCAAAAGAAAAAGAGACTTGGCTCCAGTAGCTTTATCTGAACAGGAGTCTGATGACTCTGATGCATCTGAATATAACATAAACTACCCAGACAAGCTGTCTAGACAGATTTTTTTTTTTTGAAGTTTTAATGTTTTTATGCAATTATTTATTTATTTATTTAATTGTGCACAAGCATACCTGGAACAAATTATGTGTTAGGATGATTATTGATTGATGCTAGTATATAAAATTAAAGATTTATTCAACTTAACTGTTTTATGGTATGGAGTGAATTTGGTGGATTAAAGCATTTAAAACTTTCTAACTTACATTGTAAAGACATTTTACATCAGAAAGATATGCAACCTCTCTCTGCTTATAAGGATTCTAATGCAGAGGAATCCATCCCTTCAGCCTCCCCACCTGAGGACTTTTCCTTTGGGGAAACCCTATATACTTTAAGGGAGCATTTCCAACGGGAATGTCAGAACTATCCTCAGTCAAAAAGACTCAGGGAATTCTTAGATCTACCACAGCACAGACTTCTGGCCATTCCTCCTGTCCTGGATATTGTGGATGATGTTTTTATGGAATCCAGTCTGACTCCTGACACCCTCCCTCCTGCTCCCAGGAAACCTGACAGGTATTACAGAGTCCCTGACTCTCACAAATTTCTTTTTAAAAATCCTTCTGCTGACCCCAAGATCATGTCTCAAGGACCTAAAGGAATCAAAGCAACTTCAGCTAAGAATCCCACCCCCTCAGATAGGGATTCCCAAGCATTAGATAGATGGGGTAAAAAAGAATACACCTCAGCTACTCTTACTATTAGAGCATTAAATTGTCAGTTTCAAATGCTGAAATATCAGCAGTGTATCTTGGAACTCCTCAAACAAAAAATATCTTCCTTTCCTGTTTGTGCAGAAAATAAAGAATTACAAGAGCTTATGCATTCTGCAAGCCAAGTTTCTAAACACACCTTGCAATGTGGCTTTGACACCCTAGAAGCATTTTTCAGGGCAGCAGTCACTGGTTCTGTCCTTAGAAGGCATGCTTGGCTTAAGGACAGACCTTGCCAGACCATGTCAAATCAAAATTATTGGACTCGCCATTGAACAAAGACAATTTGTTTGGCACCAAGGCAGAAGAGGTCTTCTAAAGAAGGAAGAAAAAGCTAAATCTATGCAGACAGTTAAAGACTTTTTACAGGTCCAGCCTCTGAGGTTCAGTAGGCATTGCTCCTCCAAGCACTGGTCCTTTCCGGCTCCCTGTAGGCCAGCTCAGCCAAGACCCAGGGAAAGCAGACCCACCCCCCTGACAGCAGTCCCAGGGAATGTAGAGATCTAAGCAATGGAGTTCCTCCTCTTCAAAAACAGGGAGTGCTAAGCCACCCCCTTATGGTAAGAATTCAATAATGACCTTACACCTCCACCCCTTACCTCTGCCCACCTGCTTGTGCCCCTAGGAGGAAAACTCTCCTTCCATGCAAACAACTGGGCCTCTATTACCAGCGACCGATGGGTCCTCAACATAGTGTCCTAGGGATACAAATTTTATTTCCACACTCTGCCAACCCCAAAAGGGTTCCCAGATCTTCCTCCAAAATAGTGGGCAGAGGCCAAAAAACAAGTCCATTCCCTGCTCTCCATGAGGGCAGTACAGCATGTTCCTGCAGACCATATAGGCCAAGGTTTCAATTCCAGACTCTTCCTGGTACATAGAAAAGAGGGCACTTGACGCCCAATCCTCAATCGATCCATTCTAAACACCTTTCTGGTGGTACCAAAATTCAAAATGCTCACCCTTCAGCAGCTTCTTCCTATACTTTCCAAGGGTGCTTGGTTAGCCACCCTAGACCTAAAAGAAGCCCATCTGCACATCCCAATCAGGGAATCTTGCAGGAAATATCTATATTTCAGGGCAGGATCTATGCATTTTCAGTTCTCTGCATCCCCTGCTCCCAGAGTTTTCACAAAATGCCTGGCTCCAGCCATTGCTTTTTGCAGACAAAGAAATATTCAAATTTACTCCTACTTAGATGATTGCCTGATTCAGGCAGACAGCCAGGAAAAGCTGTTATACCACCTGACCTTTCTAAAGGACGTACTGACCTCCCTGGGGTATACTATCAATGAAAAGAAATCAAAATTAGTCCCCACACAAAAAAATTGTATTCCTGGGAGCAAGCCTGGACACAGCATCCCAGATGGCATTCCTTACTCCAGAAAAACAAGCCTACCTGACAGGCTGCTTCTCACAACTAGCCACCAGAACCCAGTTATTCGCAAGGAAGATCATGCAAGCTGTAGAGTTCTTGGCCTCCTGCATTCTACTCATTCCATATGCCAGACTGCATATGAGGAAACTACAAAAGCACCTAAAAAGCCTTTGCTGTCAACACTCTCAAGACCTGGGAACTATCATACCTATGATACCCTGTCTAAGGAAAGATTTTCTTTGGTGGGCAGCAGCATGCAACCACAACAAGGGACTTCCCTTTTCACAGCCCCATGCCGCCCAGACCCTCACCACAGATGCATCAGACTGTGCCTGGGGTGCACACCTGGACAGCAAGTGCATTCAGGGCCATTGGAGCCCAAATTAAATACTTCTGCACATCAATCCAAAAGAGATGTTAGCTGTTCAGCATGCCCTGACAGCTTTCAGACCCCTACTCTCCCCCTGGCCTATAGTGATCAAAACAGACAACACCACAGTGATGTGGTATATCAACAAGCAGGGAGGGACTCACTATTATCCTCTCTACAGGCTCGACATGACCCTTTGGCACCCGGCCTCAGCCATGCAAATTCACCTGTTAGCACAATTCCTCCCAGGCTCCCTAAACTTTCTGGAAGACAATTTAAGCAGAAACCTGCTAGACCCACATGAGTGGCAGCTAGACCGCAGAACCTTCAATTTTGTGACCCAGAAATGGGGCACCCGAAGGTGGACTTCTTTGCCTCCCACTCCAATCATCAGCTCAGCAAATTCTGCACCAGGGAACCTCACAACAAAGCCTGGAAAGTGGATGCTGTATCCTTCCAATAGGTAAACCTCTCGATCTATGCATTTCCCCTCTACCACTCATTTCAAGGGTGCTGCTCAAAATAAGGGAGGAAAAAACAAAGGCAATCTTGATTGCCCCAGACTGGCCATGCCAGCACTGATACCCACTGTTGCGCAGCCTGTCACCCCTGCCACCATGGCACCTACCTCAGATCTCAACACTCCTGACCCAGAAGAATGGAAAACTCATGCATCCACAATTGCAGACCCTGAACCTGGCAGCCTGGCTTATTCCCTGACCTCTCCTCCAGCTAACAGCCTAAGCAAACAAGTCCTGGATGTTATATGTGAGGTCAGATGCCCCAGCACTAGAAAATCCTATGCTGACAAGTGGAAAAGATTTTGCACCTGGGTCCAGGTTAAGGGAGCTGAAACAGCGCAGCCCTCTCTACCTCTCATCCTGGATTACCTAGCAGACCTTCTACACAGGGGTCTGTCCTTCTCTTCTATTAAAATCCATGCCTGTGCCATCTCTGCTCATTACAGCACAGAGCCACCTCTCTTCTCACACCCTGTCATCAAACAGTTCCTAAGAGGGGCTATCAACCTAAGGCCACCCAGAAGAGCTCCTACCCCAGCTTGGGACGTTAACTTTGTGTTGGAAAAGCTCACCCTACCCCCCTTTGAGCCTGCAGCTTCAGCAGAGTTAAAATTGCTCTCTTGGAAAACAGCCTTGCTTCTGGCCATCACTTTAGCTAGAGGAGTTTCAGAGCTACAAACGCTCATGGCTGTAGAGCCCTTAATCATTTTCCACGCTGACAGGGTCTCCCTCAGGACTAGCCCATCCTTCATGCCTAAAGTGGTGTCCAGTGTGGCTCTTGACCAATCCATTCATTTGCCCACCTTTTTCCCTAACCCTCAAAATAAGGAGGAGAGGATTCTGCACTCTCTAGATGTGCACAGACAGCTCAGATTCTATCTGGACAGGACTAAATCCTTTAGAAAACTGACCAATTGTTAGTCAGCTTCGCAGCAGGGGAAGAGGGCAAGGTCATATCCAAACAAACAATCTCCAAATGGATAGCACACTGCATCCATTTCTGCTACAAACAGCACGGAAAACTGTCCCCAAAGGGGGCAGGATGCATTCCACCAGGGCAACCTCCACCTCTGCAACTTTTCTCAGAGAGGTCCCCACCAGGGACATCCTGGAGGCTGCAACACGGACTTCTGTTCATACCTTCACCAAGATTTACCACCTGCCCATCTTCTCCAAATCCAGGGCAGGCTTTGCCGCCACAGTCTTGCAGGGCATCCTAGCCAGCTCCCCAGTCTTCTTAACTGCCTCCACCCTTTTCTTCGGCTTTGGGAATCAACCCAAGTGTGATGACTGCAACAGTGAAACACAAAGAACATAGTACAGTTGTGTACACTTACCATAAATGTAGATGTTCGAGTTTATTCACTGTTGCAGTCCTGGTTTCCCACCCTCCATCCCCCTTGTCTCTCTCTCTCTCTCTTCTTCTCTCCTTACAGGGAATTTTGGGTATTTACTTTCTACTGGTGGTGTTTTTCCACCATAACCTAGCTCCCTATTTGGGGGCTCCTGACACTTGGGGCAAGAAAAACTGATGTAATGGTGTCGGCTGCCTGATTTTATACCACTGACAACCTGACTTCAGTCCTGGAGTGACAGCAACTGATGCAGAAATACTAATCCTCTTGTATTTGGTCCGACTGAGGGCTACCCCTGGCAGGATAACCCAAGTGTGATGACTGCAACAGTGAATACACTCGAACATCTACATTTATGGTAAGTGTATACAACTGTACTTTCTACAACTTTCAGTCCCCTACTCTCCCCGGGGCCTCTACTGATCAAAACAGACAACACCACAGTGATGTGGTACATCAGCAAGCAGGGAGGGACTCGCTCTTATCCTCTCTGCAGGCTCGCCATGACCGTTTGGCACACGTCCTCAGCCATGCAGCTACACCTGCTAGCACAATTCCTGTCAGGCTCTTTAAACTCTCTGGCAGACAACATAAGCAGAAACCTACTAGATCTACACGAGTGGCAGACAGACCACAGAACCTTCACCCTTGTAACCCGGAAATGGGGCACCCCAAAGGTTGACCTCTTTGCCTCACACTCCAATCATCAGCTCAGCAAATTCTACACTAGGGAACCTCACAGGAAAGCCTAGAAAGTGGGTGCTCTAGCCTTCCAGTGAGTAAACCTCTCGGTCTATGCATTTCCCCCTCTACCACTCATTTCAAGGGTACTGCTCAAAATAAGGGAGGAAAAACCGAGGGCAATCCTGATTTCCCCAGACTGGCCACACCAGCACTGGTACCCACTGCTGTGTAGCCTGTCACCCCTGCCACCAGCACTAGAAATTCTTACGCTGACAAGTGGAAAGGGTTTTCCCCACTGTAGTGCAATCCTGGAGTTCGTATGTAAAGTAAGAGGGATGTTGGGGCACAGCCCCCCACCTATTTTAAATGTTTAAAACCATAGATATGGATACTTACAAGTCTAATGAATAACACTGTACAGAAGACAGTATATAATCAAAATATATGGGAGGCTGTGCCCCCCACACCCACCTTACTTTATATACTAACTCCAGGATCACACTACAGTGGGGAAAAGGCCATTTCTCCAAACTAGAGGGGTTTCGTAAGCCACAAAACTATGGGCTAGGCTTGTAAATGCCCTCGGGCAGATAGCCTAGTATGAACCTATGAACCTATATATAACTTTCAACGCAATGAGTTTCAGTGAAATGAGTTTTCAGTGACTTCAGCTTTCAGTTAATTCTGCACAGGCAACTGGGTTTCATTGACATCAGCTTTCAGTAAAATGAAGTAGACCCATATATATATATATATATATATATATATATATATCATGCATACATACATACATACTGTGTGTGTGTGTGTGTGTGTGTGTGTGTGTGTGTGTGTATATATACATATCCCTAGCATGAAGTCTGATAATGATGGCTGTGAATTGGGTGTAGTTATCAAATCCCATTCTGATATTCAAAATCTCCATCAAAGGCAACAGCGAACAAACACTTGGTGTGTGAATCATGGGCTTACCTTCAGTGCCTTGAAATGCAACATAGTCTACCTTGGTAAAGCTTGTATCTGTGCCATTTACCATATAGATATCTCACTCTGGCACAGTCACCAGGTACTTGGGTCTCTATATTGCTTACAGATTCTGCTTTGACCACCATGTTCTGTGGTTGTTGTAAAATCATTCTAGTTTACACAGCTTATCCTTTGTGCTATCCATTTAAGTTCTGAAAAAGTTATGCCTTTACTGTCTTCATCCGTTGTTTAGGCCCATCACTGAAAACAATGCCCCTATTGACAAATACCTCACAAAGTATTGAAAGTGAGTCAAAATACTTCAATGTTTCCTTAACAAAAATATCTCGGATCTCAGTAACGCTAGCTATTCTGATAGACTGAATCACCTGTATCTCTGCAAAGTATCCTACACATTCCACAGGGGTCATGTCCACTAAAATTCCTATGCTATGAATGACCCAGCACTTTAAGATCACCATCACCACAAAAAAACTAGTTGTAAACCTATACTATCACATCAACAATACCAGAAGGCATGACAAGTACATTACCCAATGCATTCCACATTTGTCAAATAATGCTGACTTTACATGTCAAACACAGTACTTCTCGTACAACCTTTATAACCAGTTTGGATAACTGTATAAATTCAGGACAAAACTACTAAAAATAGCAAATCCATTTTATTTTTAAAAATGGTTTGATTTGCCCTCCCAAAGGAAAAGTAAATATTCATTTCTTTCATTCTTTGGTGGATGAAATCAGAGTTTTATTGTTTCAACCTTTTTATGTCTACCAGGAGGTAAAACTACTAATGAGAGTCTGAGTGTGTTATGTACTGCGGGATTAACATAAAATAATAATAATAATAAAAAAATGTATTACTTGGTTAATAAAAATGTATTACTTGGGTCAGCTGTAGTTCATAGTGTGTTATGTACTGCGTGATTAACATAAAATAATAATAATACTAATAAAAAATGTATTACTTGGGTAATAAAAATGTATTACTTGGGTCAGCTGTAGTTCATAGTGTGTTATGTACTGCGTGATTAACATAAAATAATAATAATAATAAAATGTATTACTTGGGTAATAAAAATGTATTACTTGGGTCAGCTGTAGTTCATAGTGTGTTATGTACTGCCCGATTAACATAAAATAAATAATAATAGTAATAAAACTGTATTACTTGGGTCAGCTGTAGTTCATAGTGTGTTATGTACTGCCTGATTAACATACAAATAAATAATAATAGTAATAAAAATGTATTACTTGGGTCAGCTGTAGTTCATAGTGTGTTATGTACTGCCTGATTAACATACAAATAAATAATAATAGTAATAAAAATGTATTACTTGGTCAGCTGTAGTTCATAGTGTGTTATGTACTGCCTGATTAATATAAAATAAGTAATAATAGTAATAAAAATGTATTACTTGGGTCAGCTGTAGTTCATAGTGTGTTATGTACTGCCTGATTAACATAAAATAAATAATAATAGTAATAAAATGTATTACTTGGGTCAGCTGTAGTTCATAGTGTGTTATGTACTGCCTGATTAACATAAAATAAATAATAATAGTAATAAAAATGTATTACTTGGGTCAGCTGTAGTTCATAGTGTGTTATGTACTGCCTGATTAACATAAAATAAATAATAATAGTAATAAAAATGTATTACTTGGGTCAGCTGTAGTTCATAGTGTGTTATGTACTGCCTGATTAACATACAAATAAATAATAATAGTAATAAAAATGTATTACCTGGGTCAGCTGTAGTTCATAGTGTGTTATGTACTGCCTGATTAACATACAAATAAATAATAATAGTAATAAAATGTATTACTTGGGTCAGCTGTAGTTCATAGTGTGTTATGTACTGCCTGATTAACATACAAATAAATAATAATAGTAATAAAAATGTATTACTTGGGTCAGCTGTAGTTCATAGTGTGTTATGTACTGCCTGATTAACATAAAATAAGTAATAATAGTAATAAAAATGTATTACTTGGGTCAGCTGTAGTTCATAGTGTGTTATGTACTGCCTAATTAACATACAAATAAATAATAATAGTAATAAAATGTATTACTTGGGTCAGCTGTAGTTCATAGTGTGTTATGTACTGCCTGATTAACATACAAATAAATAATAATAGTAATAAAAATGTATTACTTGGGTCAGCTGTAGTTCATAGTGTGTTATGTACTGCCTGATTAACATACAAATAAATAATAATAGTAATAAAAATGTATTACTTGGGTCAGCTGTAGTTCATAGTGTGTTATGTACTGCCTGATTAACATAAAATAAATAATAATAGTAATAAAAATGTATTACTTGGGTCAGCTGTAGTTCATAGTGTGTTATGTACTGCCTGATTAACATACAAATAAATAATAATAGTAATAAAATGTATTACTTGGGTCAGCTGTAGTTCATAGTGTGTTATGTACTGCCTGATTAACATACAAATAAATAATAATAGTAATAAAAATGTATTACTTGGGTCAGCTGTAGTTCATAGTGTGTTATGTACTGCCTGATTAACATACAAATAAATAATAATAGTAATAAAAATGTATTACTTGGGTCAGCTGTAGTTCATAGTGTGTTATGTACTGCCTGATTAACATAAAATAAATAATAATAGTAATAAAATGTATTACTTGGGTCAGCTGTAGTTCATAGTGTGTTATGTACTGCCTGATTAACATAAAATAAATAATAATAGTAATAAAATGTATTACTTGGGTCAGCTGTAGTTCATAGTGTGTTATGTACTGCCTGATTAACATAAAATAAATAATAATAGTAATAAAAATGTATTACTTGGGTCAGCTGTAGTTCATAGTGTGTTATGTACTGCCTGATTAACATAAAATAAATAATAATAGTAATAAAAATGTATTACTTGGGTCAGCTGTAGTTCATAGTGTGTTATGTACTGCCTGATTAACATAAAATAAATAATAATAGTAATAAAATGTATTACTTGGGTCAGCTGTAGTTCATAGTGTGTTATGTACTGCCTGATTAACATAAAATAAATAATAATAGTAATAAAATCGTATTACTTGGGTCAGCTGTAGTTCATAGTGTGTTATGTACTGCCTGATTAACATACAAATAAATAATAATAGTAATAAAATGTATTACTTGGGTCAGTTGTAGTTCTTAGTGTGTTATGTACTGCCTGATTAACATACAAATAAATAATAATAGTAATAAAATCGTATTACTTGGGTCAGCTGTAGTTCATAGTGTGTTATGTACTGCCTGATTAACATACAAATAAATAATAATAGTAATAAAATGTATTACTTGGGTCAGCTGTAGTTCATAGTGTGTTATGTACTGCCTGATTAACATAAAATAAATAATAATAGTAATAAAATGTATTACTTGGGTCAGCTGTAGTTCATAGTGTGTTATGTACTGCCTGATTAACATAAAATAAATAATAATAGTAATAAAAATGTATTACTTGGGTCAGCTGTAGTTCATAGTGTGTTATGTACTGCCTGATTAACATAAAATAAATAATAATAGTAATAAAAATGTATTACTTGGGTCAGCTGTAGTTCATAGTGTGTTATGTACTGCCTGATTAACATAAAATAAATAATAATAGTAATAAAAATGTATTACTTGGGTCAGCTGCAGTTCATAGTGGGTTATGTACTGCCTGATTAACATACAAATAAATAATAATAGTAATAAAAATGTATTACTTGGGTCAGCTGTAGTTCATAGTGTGATCCAGAAAGACCACTGCTCGGACAAAAAGTTAAAAAAGCGATGTACTTTAATCCAGTTTAAAACTCCACAAAGCAATATTCCAAATGATTCCAGGTTAAGCGCTTTCATCTGCAAGAATGCAAACTTCCTCAGAACCAATATCAAGGCGCTGGAAACTCCTTTTAAAACTAATTTGGCGCCAAAAATCAAGTGCACATTTAAAATCAAATGCAACAATAAAATAATCCTATAAAAACATATACAAGTGTTACACTTTCAAAATGAACAACCTACTTATGTAATAATTGAATTTTATGTATTGTGTGTATTTAAAGTTAGGAAAAGTTAATGAATATACTGTTTGGACAAACTGTCCAAAAAGTCAATACCCATTTTACATATGAAGCCCTTCTAGTGTAAAAAAAAAAAAAAAGAAAAAAGAATTGGACAACATTTACAGCATGTTTATCAGTAGAGGGTATCCAAAGACTATGTTAACTCCTATACTTACCTTTGTTAAAAAGGAATGGGGCCATAAGTACCCACCTTTGTTGGGGAAACCATTCAACCCTATAAAGAAGGATAAATACAACAACACCAATATTTGTGTGATCATGTTTAGCCCCTACACAAACTTAATAAAAGAAATTTTGGAGAAACATTGGAACATTTTAACTTTATCGGATGAAGTTGCCAAAGTAGTGGGGATTTTCCCCAAAATGTGTTTACAAAACATCTCCAAACCTTAAAAATATGTTGGAGAGTATAAAGGCCACTAAGAAGGAGAGGGACAAGGACACCAACAAAAAAGGAACAACAAAATGTGGCGCTTGCAACCAATGTAAGAATATTAATGAAGCAAAAGTAATAAGGTTGAACAACATCACCAAAACTAGACTGTTTAGTTTGGTAGGTAATTGTAATACCTCCAGAGTTGTTTATGTCGCCACATGTATTGTATGTAAAGCATATTACATTGGGAAGACCGAGAGAAAATTTAAAACTAGAATTTATGAGCATTTATATAAGATCAAAAAACAAGACAGTAACAACGCTCTAAGTAAACATGTTTTAGATAGAGGGCAGGAACATACCTTTCTTTTTAGTATTATTGATCACATTGACCCTAAAGTCTGTGGAGGTAACTGGAAAATTTTTGGGGGCTTATTAGAAAGTAAGTGGCAAATGTTATATGATGCCACTACTTGTCCTGGATTAAATGATTATATTAGTATTAAACCATTTTTATTAATAGATTGATTTTTATTAATAGATTGATTTTTTATCTATAGATTTATTACTACACAACTATTCAAATAATTACTTTTTGTAGACTTTTTAATCACTAATCTTAAAATTATTTGATAGATTCTAGATCCATTTTTTAAATATTTCTTTCACGAACAATTTTTTCCACTAGAAGGGCTTCATATGTAAAATGGGTATTGACTTTTTGGACAGTTTCTCCAAACAGTATATTCATTCATTTTTCCTAACTTTAAATACACACAATACATAAAATTCAATTATTACATAAGTAGGTTGTTCATTTTGAAAGTACACTTGTATATGTTTTTATAGGATTATTTTATTGTTGCATTTGATTTTAAATGTGCACTTGATTTTTGGCGCCAAATTAGTTTTAAAAGGAGTTTCCAGCGCCTTGATATTGGTTCTGAGGAAGTTTGCATCCTTGCAGATGAAAGCGCTTAACCTGGAATCATTTGGAATATTGCTTTGTGGAGTTTTAAACTGAATCAAGTACATCGCTTTTTTAACTTTTTGTCCGAGCAGTGGTCTTTCTGGATCCCACCACAGGATTTGTTATTTGGTTGAGTTTCAGTACATTTCGTGGTGTGTTGTAGTTCATAGTGTGTTATGTACTGCCTGATTAACCTACAAATAAATAATAATAGTAATAAAAATGTATTACTTTGGTCAGCTGTAGTTCATAGTGTGTTATGTACTGCCTGATTAACATACAAATAAATAATAATAGTAATAAAAATGTATTACTTGGGTCAGCTGTAGTTCATAGTGTGTTATGTACTGCCTGATTAACATACAAATAAATAATAATAGTAATAAAAATGTATTACCTGGGTCAGCTGTAGTTCATAGTGTGTTATGTACTGCCTGATTAACATAAAATAAATAATAATAGTAATAAAAATGTATTACTTGGGTCAGCTGTAGTTCATAGTGTGTTATGTACTGCCTAATTAACATAAAATAAATAATAATAATAATAATAATGTATTACTTGGGTCAGCTGTAGTTCATAGTGTGTTATGTACTGCCTGATTAACATACAAATAAATAACAATAGTAATAAAAATGTATTACCTGGGTCAGCTGTAGTTCATAGTGTGTTATGTACTGCCTGATTAACATACAAATAAATAATAATAGTAAAGATTTATTACTTGGGTCAGCTGTAGTTCATAGTGTGTTATGTACTGCCTGATTAACATACAAATAAATAATAATAGTAGTAAAAATGTATTACCTGGGTCAGCTGTAGTTCATAGTGTGTTATGTACTGCCTGATTAACATAAAATAAATAATAATAGTAATAAAAATGTATTACTTGGGTCAGCTGTAGTTCATAGTGTGTTATGTACTGCCTGATTAACATAAAATAAATAATAATAGTAATAAAAATGTATTACTTGGGTCAGCTGTAGTTCATAGTGTGTTACATACTGCCTGATTAACATACAAATAAATAATAATAGTAATAAAAATGTATTACTTGGGTCAGCTGTAGTTCATAGTGTGTTATGTACTGCCTGATTAACATACAAATAAATAATAATAGTAATTAAATGTATTACTTGGGTCAGCTGTAGTTCATAGTGTGTTATGTACTGCCTGATTAACATACAAATAAATAATAATAGTAATAAAAATGTATTACTTGTGTCAGCTGTAGTTCATAGTGTGTTATGCACTGCCTGATTAACATACAAATAAATAATAATAGTAATAAAAATGTATTACCTGGGTCAGCTGTAGTTCATAGTGTGTTATGTACTGCCTGATTAACATACAAATAAATAATAATAGTAATAAAAATGTATTACTTGGTCAGCTGTAGTTCATAGTGTGTTATGTACTGCCTGATTAACATACAAATAAATAATAATAGTAATAAAAATGTATTACTTGGGTCAGCTGTAGTTCATAGTGTGTTATGTACTGCCTGATTAACATACAAATAAATAATAATAGTAATAAAATGTATTACTTGGGTCAGCTGTAGTTCATAGTGTGTTATGTACTGCCTGATTAACATAAAATAAATAATAATAGTAATAAAAATGTATTACTTGGGTCAGCTGTAGTTCATAGTGTGTTATGTACTGCCTGATTAACATGCAAATAAATAATAGTAATAAAAATGTATTACTTGGGTCAGCTGTAGTTCATAGTGTGTTATGTACTGCCTGATTAACATACAAATAAATAATAATAGTAATAAAAATGTATTACCTGGGTCAGCTGTAGTTCATAGTGTGTTATGTACTGCCTGATTAACATAAAATAAATAATAATTGTAATAAAAATGTATTACCTGGGTCAGCTGTAGTTCATAGTGTGTTATGTACTGCCTGATTAACATACAAATAAATAATAATAATAATAATGTATTACTTGGGTCAGCTGTAGTTCATAGTGTGTTATGTACTGCCTGATTAACATACAAATAAATAATAATAGTAATAAAAATGTATTACTTGGGTCAGCTGTAGTTCATAGTGTGTTATGTACTGCCTGATTAACATAAAATAAATAATAATAGTAATAAAAATGTATTACTTGGGTCAGCTGTAGTTCATAGTATGTTATGTACTGCCTGATTAACATAAAATAAATAATAATAGTAATAAAAATGTATTACTTGGGTCAGCTGTAGTTCATAGTGTGTTATGTACTGCCTGATTAACATAAAATAAATAATAATAGTAATAAAATGTATTACTTGGGTCAGCTGTAGTTCATAGTGTGTTATGTACTGCCTGATTAACATACAAATAAATAATAATAGTAATAAAAATGTATTACTTGTGTCAGCTGTAGTTCATAGTGTGTTATGTACTGCCTGATTAACATAAAATAAATAATAATAGTAATAAAAATGTATTACTTGGGTCAGCTGTAGTTCATAGTGTGTTATGTACTGCCTGATTAACATAAAATAAATAATAATAGTAATAAAATGTATTACTTGTGTCAGCTGTAGTTCATAGTGTGTTATGTACTGCCTGATTAACCTACAAATAAATAATAATAGTAATAAAATGTATTACTTGGGTCAGCTGTAGTTCATAGTGTGTTATGTACTGCCTGATTAACATAAAATAAATAATAATAGTAATGAAAATGTATTACTTGGGTCAGCTGTAGTTCATAGTGTGTTATGTACTGCCTGATTAACATAAAATAAATAATAATAGTAATAAAATGTATTACTTGGGTCAGCTGTAGTTCATAGTGTGTTATGTACTGCCTGATTAACATAAAATAAATAATAATAGTAATAAAAATGTATTACTTGGGTCAGCTGTAGTTCATAGTGTGTTATGCACTGCCTGATTAACATAAAATAAATAATAATAGTAATAAAAATGTATTACCTGGGTCAGCTGTAGTTCATAGTGTGTTATGTACTGCCTGATTAACATAAAATAAATAATAATAGTAATAAAAATGTATTACTTGGGTCAGCTGCAGTTCATAGTGGGTTATGTACTGCCTGATTAACATACAAATAAATAATAATAGTAATAAAAATGTATTACTTGGGTCAGCTGTAGTTCATAGTGTGATCCAGAAAGACCACTGCTCGGACAAAAAGTTAAAAAAGCGATGTACTTTAATCCAGTTTAAAACTCCACAAAGCAATATTCCAAATGATTCCAGGTTAAGCGCTTTCATCTGCAAGAATGCAAACTTCCTCAGAACCAATATCAAGGCGCTGGAAACTCCTTTTAAAACTAATTTGGCCCCAAAAATCAAGTGCACATTTAAAATCAAATGCAACAATAAAATAATCCTATAAAAACATATACAAGTGTTACACTTTCAAAATGAACAACCTACTTATGTAATAATTGAATTGTATGTATTGTGTGTATTTAAAGTTAGGAAAAATTAATGAATATACTGTTTGGACAAACTGTCCAAAAAGTCAATACCCATTTTACATATGAAGCCCTTCTAGTGTAAAAAAAAAAAAAAAAAAAAAGAATTGGACAACATTTACAGCATGTTTATCAGTAGAGGGTATCCAAAGACTATGTTAACTCCTATACTTACCTTTGTTAAAAAGGAATGGGGCCATAAGTACCCACCTTTGTTGTGGAAACCATTCAACCCTATAAAGAAGGATAAATACAACAACACCAATATTTGTGTGATCATGTTTAGCCCCTACACAAACTTAATAAAAGAAATTTTGGAGAAACATTGGAACATTTTAACTTTATCGGATGAAGTTGCCAAAGTAGTGGGGATTTTCCCCAAAATGTGTTTACAAAACATCTCCAAACCTTAAAAATATGTTGGAGAGTATAAAGGCCACTAAGAAGGTGAGGGACAAGGACACCAACAAAAAAGGAACAACAAAATGTGGCGCTTGCAACCAATGTAAGAATATTAATGAAGCAAAAGTAATAAGGTTGAACAACATCACCAAAACTAGACTGTTTAGTTTGGTAGGTAATTGTAATACCTCCAGAGTTGTTTATGTCGCCACATGTATTGTATGTAAAGCATATTACATTGGGAAGACCGAGAGAAAATTTAAAACTAGAATTTATGAGCATTTATATAAGATCAAAAAACAAGACAGTAACAACGCTCTAAGTAAACATGTTTTAGATAGAGGGCAGGAACATACCTTTCTTTTTAGTATTATTGATCACATTGACCCTAAAGTCTGTGGAGGTAACTGGAAAATTTTTTGGGGCGTATTAGAAAGTAAGTGGCAAATGTTATATGATGCCACTACTTGTCCTGGATTAAATGATTATATTAGTATTAAACCATTTTTATTAATAGATTGATTTTTATTAATAGATTGATTTTTTATCTATAGATTTATTACTACACAACTATTCAAATAATTACTTTTTGTAGACTTTTTAATCACTAATCTTAAAATTATTTGATAGATTCTAGATCCATTTTTTAAGTATTTCTTTCACGAACAATTTTTTCCACTAGAAGGGCTTCATATGTAAAATGGGTATTGACTTTTTGGACAGTTTGTCCAAACAGTATATTCATTCATTTTTCCTAACTTTAAATACACACAATACATAAAATTCAATTATTACATAAGTAGGTTGTTCATTTTGAAAGTACACTTGTATATGTTTTCATAGGATTATTTTATTGTTGCATTTGATTTTAAATGTGCACTTGATGTTTGGCGCCAAATTAGTTTTAAAAGGAGTTTCCAGCGCCTTGATATTGGTTCTGAGGAAGTTTGCATCCTTGCAGATGAAAGCGCTTAACCTGGAATCATTTGGAATATTGCTTTGTGGAGTTTTAAACTGAATCAAGTACATCGCTTTTTTAACTTTTTGTCCGAGCAGTGGTCTTTCTGGATCCCACCACAGGATTTTTATTTGGTTGAGTTTCAGTACATTTCGTGGTGTGTTGTGCCTGATAAATATTAAAATGCTGTAGTTCATAGTGTGTTATGTACTGCCTGATTAACATACAAATAAATAATAATAGTAATAAAAATGTATTACTTGGGTCAGCTGTAGTTCATAGTGTGTTATGTACTGCCTGATTAACATAAAATAAATAATAATAGTAATAAAATGTATTACTTGGGTCAGCTGTAGTTCATAGTGTGTTATGTACTGCCTGATTAACATACAAATAAATAATAATAGTAATAAAAATGTATTACTTGGGTCAGCTGTAGTTCATAGTGTGTTATGTACTGCCTGATTAACATACAAATAAATAATAATACCAATAACAATGTATTACCTGGGTCAGCTGTAGTTCATAGTGTGTTATGTACTGCCTGATTAACATACAAATAAATAATAATAGTAATAAAATGTATTACTTGGGTCAGCTGTAGTTCATAGTGTGTTATGTACTGCCTGATTAACATAAAATAAATAATAATAGTAATAAAAATGTATTACTTGGGTCAGCTGTAGTTCATAGTGTGTTATGTACTGCCTGATTAACATACAAATAAATAATAATAGTAATAAAATGTATTACTTGGGTCAGCTGTAGTTCATAGTGTGTTATGTACTGCCTGATTAACATACAAATAAATAATAATAGTAATAAAATGTATTACTTGGGTCAGCTGTAGTTCATAGTGTGTTATGTACTGCCTGATTAACATACAAATAAATAATAATAGTAATAAAATGTATTACTTGGGTCAGCTGTAGTTCATAGTGTGTTATGTACTGCCTGATTAACATACAAATAAATAATAATAGTAATAAAAATGTATTACTTGGGTCAGCTGTAGTTCATAGTGTGTTATGTACTGCCTGATTAACATACAAATAAATAATAATAGTAATAAAAATGTATTACTTGGGTCAGCTGTAGTTCATAGTGTGTTATGTACTGCCTGATTAACATACAAATAAATAATAATAGTAATAAAAATGTATTACTTGGGTCAGCTGTAGTTCATAGTGTGTTATATACTGCCTGATTAACATACAAATAAATAATAATAATAAAAATGGATTACTTGGGTCAGCTGTAATTCATAGTGTGTTATGTACTGCCTGATTAACATAAAATAAATAATAATAGTAATAAAATGTATTACTTGTGTCAGCTGTAGTTCATAGTGTGTTATGTACTGCCTGATTAACATACAAATAAATAATAATAGTAATAAAATGTATTACTTGGGTCAGCTGTAGTTCATAGTGTGTTATGTACTGCCTGATTAACATACAAATAAATAATAATAGTAATAAAAATGTATTACTTGGGTCAGCTGTAGTTCATAGTGTGTTATGTACTGCCTGATTAACATAAAATAAATAATAATAGTAATAAAAATGTATTACTTGGGTCAGCTGTAGTTCATAGTGTGTTATGTACTGCCTGATTAACATACAAATAAATAATAATAGTAATAAAAATGTATTACTTGGGTCAGCTGTAGTTCATAGTGTGTTATGTACTGCCTGATTAACATACAAATAAATAATAATAGTAATAAAATGTATTACTTGGGTCAGCTGTAGTTCATAGTGTGTTATGTACTGCCTGATTAACATAAAATAAATAATAATAGTAATAAAATGTATTACTTGGGTCAGCTGTAGTTCATAGTGTGTTATGTACTGCCTGATTAACATACAAATAAATAATAATAGTAATAAAAATGTATTACTTGGGTCAGCTGTAGTTCATAGTGTGTTATGTACTGCCTGATTAACATACAAATAAATAATAATAGTAATAAAATGTATTACTTGGGTCAGCTGTAGTTCATAGTGTGTTATGTACTGCCTGATTAACATACAAATAAATAATAATAGTAATAAAAATGTATTACTTGGGTCAGCTGTAGTTCATAGTGTGTTATGTACTGCCTGATTAACATAAAATAAATAATAATAGTAATAAAAATGTATTACTTGGGTCAGCTGTAGTTCATAGTGTGTTATGTACTGCCTGATTAACATACAAATAAATAATAATAGTAATAAAATGTATTACTTGGGTCAGCTGTAGTTCATAGTGTGTTATGTACTGCCTGATTAACCTACAAATAAATAATAATAGTAATAAAATGTATTACTTGGGTCAGCTGTAGTTCATAGTGTGTTATGTACTGCCTGATTAACATACAAATAAATAATAATAGTAATAAAAATGTATTACTTGGGTCAGCTGTAGTTCATAGTGTGTTATGTACTGCCTGATTAACATACAAATAAATAATAATAGTAATAAAAATGTATTACTTTGGTCAGCTGTAGTTCATAGTGTGTTACATACTGCCTGATTAACATACAAATAAATAATAATAGTAATAAAATGTATTACTTGGGTCAGCTGTAGTTCATAGTGTGTTATGTACTGCCTGATTAACATAAAATAAATAATAATAGTAATAAAATGTATTACTTGGGTCAGCTGTAGTTCATAGTGTGTTATGTACTGCCTGATTAACATAAAATAAATAATAATAGTAATAAAAATGTATTACTTGGGTCAGCTGTAGTTCATAGT
Organism: Protopterus annectens; assembly: GCF_019279795.1. NCBI lineage: Eukaryota > Metazoa > Chordata > Ceratodontiformes > Protopteridae > Protopterus > Protopterus annectens. The sequence continues at coordinate 1,859,506,793 of NC_056732.1, forward strand.
GTGTTATGTACTGCCTGATTAACATACAAATAAATAATAATAGTAATAAAATGTATTACTTGGGTCAGCTGTAGTTCATAGTGTGTTATAGCTGTAGTTCATAGTGTGTTATGTACTGCCTGATTAACATAAAATAAATAATAATAGTAATAAAAATGTATTACTTGGGTCAGCTGTAGTTCATAGTGTGTTATGTACTGCCTGATTAACATAAATAAATAATAATAGTAATAAAAATGTATTACTTTGGTCAGCTGTAGTTCATAGTGTGTTACATACTGCCTGATTAACATACAAATAAATAATAATAGTAATAAAATGTATTACTTGGGTCAGCTGTAGTTCATAGTGTGTTATGTACTGCCTGATTAACATAAAATAAATAATAATAGTAATAAAAATGTATTACTTGGGTCAGCTGTAGTTCATAGTGTGTTATGTACTGCCTGATTAACATACAAATAAATAATAATAGTAATAAAAATGTATTACTTGGGTCAGCTGTAGTTCATAGTGTGTTATGTACTGCCTGATTAACATACAAATAAATAATAATAGTAATAAAAATGTATTACTTGGGTCAGCTGTAGTTCATAGTGTGTTATGTACTGCCTGATTAACATAAAATAAATAATAATAGTAATAAAAATGTATTACTTGGGTCAGCTGTAGTTCATAGTGTGTTATGTACTGCCTGATTAACATACAAATAAATAATAATAGTAATAAAATGTATTACTTGGGTCAGCTGTAGTTCATAGTGTGTTATGTACTGCCTGATTAACATACAAATAAATAATAATAGTAATAAAAATGTATTACTTGGGTCAGCTGTAGTTCATAGTGTGTTATGTACTGCCTGATTAACATAAAATAAATAATAATAGTAATAAAATGTATTACTTGGGTCAGCTGTAGTTCATAGTGTGTTATGTACTGCCTGATTAACATAAAATAAATAATAATAGTAATAAAAATGTATTACTTGGGTCAGCTGTAGTTCATAGTGTGTTATGTACTGCCTGATTAACATAAAATAAATAATAATAGTAATAAAATGTATTACTTGGGTCAGCTGTAGTTCATAGTGTGTTATGTACTGCCTGATTAACATAAAATAAATAATAATAGTAATAAAATGTATTACTTGGGTCAGCTGTAGTTCATAGTGTGTTATGTACTGCCTGATTAACATAAAATAAATAATAATAGTAATAAAATGTATTACTTGGGTCAGCTGTAGTTCATAGTGTGTTATGTACTGCCTGATTAACATACAAATAAATAATAATAGTAATAAAAATGTATTACTTGGGTCAGCTGTAGTTCATAGTGTGTTATGTACTGCCTGATTAACATAAAATAAATAATAATAGTAATAAAAATGTATTACTTGGGTCAGCTGTAGTTCATAGTGTGTTATGTACTGCCTGATTAACATAAAATAAATAATAATAGTAATAAAAATGTATTACTTGGGTCAGCTGTAGTTCATAATACATTTTTCAGCTACTTTAAGTCTAAGGGATTTACTCACAAGACATATTCATACCCAAATTTGTCTCAGCAAAGGCCTCAGCTTTAGTAAGTAATCATATTAAATGACAATGAAGAACTTTCACAAGTGGTGATCTTTAAACGTGTGCAAACTCATCCCTGTGCAGTATAAACACAAGCTATTAGCACATCATTTTAGTTTTTATCTACAATCACCACTAGTTACAACATAAAAAGAGAGCCAGCATGAGGGGATTCACAGCTGGATTTTTGTGAAAATACTGAATATCATTAGCAACTTTCCTTCAGCTTGTTTTTTAATCCTTGCTAAATGGTCTGTGTGTGTGTGTGTCTGTGTGTGTGTGTCTGTGTGTGTGTGTCTGTGTGTGTGTGTCTGTGTGTGTGTGTCTGTGTGTGTGTGAGAGTGTGTGCGTGTGTCTGTGTGCGCATGTGTGCGTGTGAGTGTGTCTGTGTGTGTTTGAGAGTGTGTGCCTGTGTCTTTGTGTGTGTGTGTGTCTGTGTGTGCATGAGTGACTGTGTCTGTGTGTGCATGTGTGTGCGTGTGTGTGTGTATATATATATATATATATATATATATATATATATATACACATATATATATATATATATATATATATCTGTGTGTGCGTGTGTGTGTGTGTATCTATGCATATACATATTTATTTCATTTGTTGAAACCAAAAGGTAATCCGTTTTCAGTCGTAAACTGTAAAGATCCAATTTACATGCACATGTGCACCTCTCAGCTCTCCCAAATTTGGGTGGACACAACTAATTTGCTCTCAGACTTCTCTTCCATCCCTCTTAAATTTGGAAATTACTTTTATTAAATAGCACCCAGTAACAGTACCTAATGTGGAAGCTTTTCCCCAGTTTTTTTCTTTGTCCATAATTCTGAGGTAAAAGTGGAAAGACATGACACATATATACACACACGCAGAATGCCTAAAAATATAAAGAATAAAACCCAGAGATTTTTGAAAGGTATAGAAAAGAAACATGGACATGGGAAGTAAAGAGATCTGATATGGTGCAGTGTTTATGGAAAGGAGAAAGCCAAAGTAACCAATACAAAAAAGCAGCTCCAAAGTTATTCTAAGAGAAATGCAGGCAAAGGCACCCATATATGGAAAATGTCACTGTACAAGACATAAGAAAGCAAATGGGGTAATGTCGACCAGCAGATTATTCAAGTAATAAATTAAACAAATAGAAACTCAAGTTATGGAATACCTGTGAAGTGAAAGATTTAGTGTAGAAAGTCCAACACAGGTAATGTTACACTATGCTGGAACAATGAGCCCCCAAATTAAGGAGAAACAGGTGGTGCAGAAGACATCTGAAGAAGAAATTTGTGCTTGGAGAAAAATGAGATTTGATACAATGCAGAATGTATGCAAAGGAGAAAGCAAAAGTAATCAATACAAAAAAGCAGCAAGGATAGTTGAAGAGAAGTACAGGCAAAGGTACACAGATCTGGAAAATTTCACAATACAAAAAATAAGAAAACAAAGATGGAACGTAGCAAAGAGGATTAGTAATGGAACAGTTGAAGTAGAAAATTCAGCACAGGTAATGTCACAGCCTGATGGAGCAACAGGTCCCCATACTGAGGAGGAGAAGAAGGTGGAATTGGAGGCATCTGATGACTTACCCACATGATGATGCCCTGGAGCCTTCAGTAGGAGATTGGTACAGGGCAAGGGAAAGAGCAGGAAACAGTGGCAACTGCGACACAAGCAACGCTGTGGAGTGATGGGTCAGTGAGTTCCATATGAAGAAGCAACAGATGGCACCTTTCTGTACAATGCCTGTAGGAAACGGAGAGCAAAGAATGAGATGTCAGTTTAGAAGAAAATGATCTAAGGGATGAGTAGCTTGATTTAAGGATAGACACATTACGATCAAAGAAGGAAATTGAGTACAGAAAAGTAAATAAATCCCAAAATGTTAGAAGTCTGCTAAAACAGATGAACATAGTAATTAAGACTATTGACAGAAATTCATGTCATATAACTGTGCACTTTAGTTAGTAACAGGTAGTCTAACCATAGAACAGTGTGAGAAAAGAACAGAAGAAATGAAATGCCATCATGGAGGTATCAAATAGAGAAAACTGTAAGGCAATTTAAATGAAGTATCACTGTTAGAAGAATATAGAAGAGGGAACAGATAAAAAAATACTTAGAAAAATATAAAAGCAACACGCAGTGTAAGAACAGTCCAGGATCTATCATTCACTGTTGTAAATAATAAACTAAAGATATCAGCACAGACAGATGAACTTAGAAGATATGCAGGTAAAGATGAAGGAAAAGTACAAAATAAGCAATTCATTAATGACCCCAAAAATGTTTATATAGAGAGCTGGGAAACAAACTGAAAGGAATGTAAACATCACAAAAATAGACATATTTGTGAGAAATATTTAGGAAGACCCCATGGAACATAAAGATTCTGAGTGGACAGAAAAATTCAGAGAGACAGTAATGATTTCAAATGTACAAGATATGAAATGGGATGAAGTAACAGCAGAGGAAAGCTGAAACAAAATTAAGAATAGCTCCTAATTGGAAACACCCAGACCCAAATGCAGTACCTATCTTCTGACTAAAGGTATTAACATCTTTACACAAAGATTTAGGATGAGTAAGAATTACTTACATGTCCATCCCAGACAGACACCAACCTGATTAATAAGAAAAATTATGATAAGCCTTAAGAGTAAAGCTGTTGGTTGTCCTGAAAAGTATAGTTCAATAATTTGTCTTATGACAGTGTACGAACTATATACTGCTATTGATTTAGACAGAGTTTATAGATCTTTGAAAAAAAAACTCAACCGTGGAAATTGAAGAAAACAGTAAGAAAAGAAAGTCATAAGGAGCCAAGGATCCTTTGTTGCTAAATAAAACCATAATGGAGAGTTGTAAAAAGTGGAAGACTCCAAGTATGGGATGGATAGATTACAAAAAAAGCATTTGACAACATCCCGCATTCACAAATAAAGGAATGCTTACAGATGTACAGGATACATCCTTTACTGATGAATTACATTACAGTGACTGTGAAACAGTGGCAAACCACTTTACAATTAAGCCATGACAAAGGGCAAATTATTTTCCCAGGGAAAAAAATTCATAGGGGGGTATTCCAGGGTAATTCTTTGTCACCGCTGTTGTTTTGTGTTGTCCATAACCCATTAGGTTGTTTACTTAACAGATTATGTCATGGTTATAATTTGGCTCACAGAAATCAACCTTGCTTAAAGATCTCTAATCTACTTTTTTTGTGGATGTTTTAAAACTGTTTAGATGTTCATCGTGTTACCCTACTACAGTCATCACACTTGGGTTATCCTGCCTTCAGGCGGTCCCGCAGTCTGCACGAATTCCAAAGTCTTGGTCCGACGTCGGTTGCTGTCGCTTCTTCCCTGACATCAGTGCGCCAGAGGTATATTAGAGGCATCCGACGTCATTTTCTTCAGTCTTTCTTGCCGCGCGGTGCCTGAAGCAGAAGCAGTTTGCAATTGCCGGTCTGCCGACACCTGAGATTTTCGAATCGGGTTTCAGTCCGAAGTCTTCAAAGCTAAGTACCCCGTTGGGGAACCTTTTCTTGCCTCAGTCCGATGTCAGAAAAAGTTAACAATTGCATTTCTTGTGGGAAGCAAATACCTCATAAGGACTTTCATTCTTTTTGTATACCTTGCCTAGGCCCAGACCACGACGTTACTGGTTGTCGGTTTTGTGCTAGGTTCAATAAGCGAACTATAAAGCGACGCTTTGATTTCGCACAACACTACTTCGGTAGGAAATTTAATTACACTATGCCGTCGGAGCAACCGACTACCGGCGGGCATAAAAAACGCAAAGATAAAGACAGGCAGCCTAGATCCAAGCCAGACTCCGAGGCCTCGGCTGGGCCGATCGCCGGTTCTCCGGTTTTCAGTGAGGCGCCTACGCAGCCCCTGGCTACCGCAGAATTGGAACCCCAGACTGCTTCGGATTCTCTGGCAGAGAGTTCTAGGCCGACGCAGCCTTTTTCTTTAACCCCTACCGACGACATTGCAGAAGGAGAAACCGGTGCTGTAGAAACACCTTCGGTTTCAGAAGGTGTCTTCAGACAGACTACTCTCACCATAAAATCTTATGCTAAGCTCAAGACTCCCCTAAAACCAAAAAAGACTACACTTCAGTCTCCAGTTCAAGGCCCCATGCCTAAGAAACAGATGCTCCAATTATCAAAACATGTAATATATTCTCTGTTTATAATAAAGTAAAAAAATAATGTCAAATGTGGAGCTTTCCTCCGCCTCCGGAAAATGGACATGTATCCAGTCGTTTTTTTTCAACAAAACAAAATAAAATAAAATAAAAATAAAATGCTTAAAATGGCTGAAGATTTGATTTCTTTAATCAGGGGTTCCCAACCCCCACCCCCGACAAAAGGCCTAGACAAGAGGAGGATTATGCCTCCTCTGATCAAGTGTCTATTTCCTCAGGCTCCTCTGAGGAGCAGGATTACTCCTTTCCCCCTTATGAAGATTCTGATGCTGAAGATTCCATCCCCTCAGCTTCTCTCCCTGAAGACTACTCCTTTGGGGAAACCTTACATACCATGAGGGAACATTTCCACTGGGAGGGTCAGGACTACTCCGACTCAAAAGACTCCGAGAGTTTCTTTTACTCCCCCAGCACAGACCACTTGCTATCCCCCCAGTTTTAGACATTGTGGATGATGTTTACTTAGAATCTAGTCTAAATCCAGATTCTCTGCCTCCTGCTCCAGCCAAACAAGATAGATACTATAGAGTGCCTGACTCACACAAATTCCTTTACAAAAGCCCTGTTGCTGATCCAGAGACAATCTCCCAGGGTCCCAAAGGGGCTAAGGCTTCTATGGCTAAAAATCCTGTACCCTCTGAAAGGGACTCCAGAGCACTAGATAGATGGGGGAAGAAGGTTTACACCTCAGCTACTCTAGCTATGAGAGCACTAAATTGCCAATTTCACATGCTTAAATACCAGCAATTCCTAATGTCTCAAATAAAACAAAAGATGAGCACACTCCCTCAACAGTCTGAGTTCAAGGAAATGCAGGACCTGTTGCATGCAGCTGAACAGGTGGGCAAACATACTTTACAATGTGGATTTGATTCCTTGGATGCTTCCTGTAGAGCAGCTGTTACTGGGTCTGTTATACGTAGACATGCTTGGTTAAAGGAACAAACTCTGCCTGATCATGTTAAAGCAAAGTTACTAGATGCACCCTTACAGCAGGATGCCTTATTTGGGGTTAAAGCAGAAGAGGTTTTAAAGAAAATGGAGGATAAGGCAAAATCTATGCAGACGGTCAAAGATTTCTTACAGGTACAGCCCCCACGCTTCAGCAGAAATTGGCCAACAAAAAATTGGTCCTTTCCAGCTTCTGACAGACCACAGAGGGGTAAATACAGGTGCCCAAGGGGCAGAGGACAAGCACAAATCCCTTACAAACCTCGACAATGGGGCACTGCAACACAGAAGGGAGGAGAAGACAGGTCCCAAACTACTAGAAGGCAAACACAATGACTTAAACCTCAAACTGCCAAGCAAAACTCTCTTGGCAGCTCCCTAGGGAGGAAAATTAGCACTTTTTGCAGACAACTGGTGCATCATCACAAAGGACAAATGGGTCCTAGACATTATCTCACAAGGATACAGATTCCATTTCCACACCTTGCCAAGGTTAAAAGGAATGCCAAACCTGCCACAAAATCAATGGGCAGAGGCATAAAAACAAATTGCAGCTCTCATAGACATGAGAGCCATTCAACTGGTACCTACACAGGAGCAAGGCCAAGGATTTTACTCAAGGCTCTTTCTAGTCCCCAGAAAGGACAGTGCTTGGAGACCCATTCTGGACCTTTCAATTCTAAACACCTTCTTACAAGTATCCAAATTCAAGATGCTAACACTACAGCAGCTTCTTCCCATGTTGGACAAGAAAGCTTGGCTAGTAACATTGGACCTCAAAGAGGCATACCTGCATGTCCCTATTAGACAAAATTGCAGAAGATACCTTCGTTTCATTGCAGGTTCAACCCATTACCAATTCTCTGCACTGCCCTTTGGCTCATCTACTGCACCCAGGGTCTTCACAAAATGCCTGGCACCAGTAATTGCATACTGCAGTCAAAGAGGAATTCAAATATACCCATACCTGGACGACTGCCTCATCCAAGCAGAAAGCAAGGACATTCTCTTACAACATCTGGCTTTTGTAAAACACCTTCTAAGTTGCCTGGGGTACACAGTAAACGAAAAGAAATCAAAACTAGTGCCCTCACAAAATATGACATTCCTGGGTGCCAGCTTGAATACAACGGCCCAGATGGCTTACCTGACGCCAGACAAACAACTACAACTAACTCATTACTTCAAAACAATGGCAACAGAGACCCAACTCCCTGCAAGAAAAATTCTGCAGGCCTTGGGCTTCATGGCATCTTGCATACTACTAATACCATTTGCAAAATTGCATATGAGGAAATTACAATGGTACCTAAAAAGCGTATGGACTCAGCACAGCCACAGCTTGGAAACAATGATACCTCTCATTCCCTGCCTTCAACAGGAGTTTCTATGGTGGTCACAGGCATGTCACCTTAACAAGGGTCAGCCTTTCACCTTACCCCCAGCCATCAAGCTATGACAACAGATGCATCGGACTACGCCTGGGGGGCACACACATGGCAGGATGGTGCATTCAAGGCATATGGACTTCAGATCAAAGGAATCTGCACATCAATCAAAAAGAAATGCTAGCTGTACAGAATGCCGACAGCCTTCAAGGACCTCTTACATCCAGGACAGCTTACAATAAGGACAGACAACACCACAGTAATATGGTGCATAAACAAACAAGGGGGTACACACTCCTACCCTCTATGCAGGCAAGCAATGACCTTGTGGAACACAGCACTGGCTTACCAAGTTCAATTACAAGCTCAATTCCTGCCAGGAAAAAAGAACACATTGGCAGATGACCTAAGCAGAAACATCATGAATCCCCACGAGTGGAAACTGGATCCACAAGTATTTGCAATGATAACTCAAAAATGGGGGCACCCAGACATATACCTGTTTGCCAGCCCCCAAAACTATCAGCTAACAAAATTTTGGACAAGGACATTTCACCATCAAGCTTGGAAAGTGGACGCACTCTCATTCAGTTGGAAAATGCTGACAGTTTATGCCTTCCCTCCATTGCCCCTTCTCACAAAGGTGCTGCTGAAAGTCAGGATGGAGAGACCACGAATGATACTCATTGCCCCAGACTGGCCACGCCAGCACTGGTACCCACTATTAAGGAATATGGCTCAGGGCCCACCATGGATTTTAACAAATTACTCATCTGCTCACACAGCAAGACAGTCAGATTCTACACAGCCAGCTCAAAACCTTAAATTTGGCTGCATGGCAAATCACCTAAGCAACCAGCCAGCTCCTCTTTCACAAGCTGTTATGGATGTTATTTTGGAAGCCAGGACGCCCAGCACCAGGAAAGCCTACTCAGACAAATGGAAAAGGTTTTGCGCCTGGAACCAAGCTAAAGGACAAAATACCCTTCAGCCTGACATACCTCAGATTCTACAATATTTAACTGAGATGTTACACAAAGGGCTTTCTTTTTCATCTATTAAAATCCACGCCTCAGCTATTTCAGCTCATTACAACACGGATCCTCCCTTATTTTCACATCCACTTCTAAGGCAGTTTCTCAGAGGGACCAAAAACATTAGGCCTCCCAGGAGAGCACCAACACCAACTTGGGACCTCAATTTTGTTCTGGAAAAACTTAAGCTACCTCCTTTTGAACCAGCTTTCTCAGCTGACTTAAAGTTTATATCATGGAAGACTGCCCTGCTGCTAGCAATAACTTCAGCCAGAAGAGTCTCAGAGCTTCAGGCACTAATGGCGGTAGAGCCTTTCCTCATTTTTCAACAAGACAGAGTTTCTCTACGAACTAACCCCTCCTTTATGCCTAAGGTGGTATCCAGTGTGGCTCTAAATCAAACAATCCATTTACCCACCTTCTTTCCAAATCCACAGAACAAAGGAGAAAGACTCCTGCATTCCTTGGACATTCACAGGCAGCTACGTTACTACTTGGATAAAACTAAGGCTTTCAGAAAATCTGACCAGCTTTTTGTATCCTATGCTACAGCATCACAAGGAAAGGCTATCTCAAAACAAACCATTTCCAAATGGATAGGACATTGCATACGTTTTTGCTACACCCACCATGGAAAACCAGTTCCTGCTAGCATAAGGCCCACTCTACCAGGGCAGCAGCTACATCTACAGCCTTCCTCAGGGGGGTGCCAACCAAGGATATTCTGGAAGCTGCAACTTGGAGTTCAGTACACACTTTCACCAAACACTATCACTTACCTCTTTACTCTAAGACTAGAGCTGGCTTCGCCACTGCTGTTTTGCAGGGCCTTCTAGCCTCCTCTAACCCTGTCTGACTCCACCTCCCATCCTTAGCTTTGGGATTCTACCCAAGTATGATGACTGCAGCAGGGTAACACGATGAACATAGTACAGTTTTGTACCTACCATAAATGTAGATGTTGGAGTGTATACCCTGCTGCAGTCCAGGTTACCCTCCCTCCATCCCCTCTGACCTAACTAAAACCTTTCAATACCTTAAAATCTGATACAACCTTTGTGGTGTATTTGCTTATAGCTGGAGGAATGTTTTGTTTGTGCTAAACTTTTATTATTGGTACTATCTACTGACCACCTTTTGGGGGGGCACCTGACATCTGGGGCAAGAAAAACTGAAGAAAATGGCATCTGATGCCTCTAATATACCCCTGGCGCACTGACGTCAGGGAAGAAGCGACAGCAACTGACGCTGGACCAAGACTTTGGAATTCTTGCCGACTGCGGGACCGCCTGACGGCCGGATAACCCAAGTGTGATGACTGCAGCAGGGTATACACTCGAACATCTACATTTATGGTAGGTACAAAACTGTACTTTCATCATATGAGCTAAAAACACAACTGCAAGTAGATAAAATTTCTCAAATGATACATTTGGTCTTGATAAATGTGCAAAAGTAATCTTTAAAGCAAAAAATTTGCAGGACCAAGAAAATATCAGTATTTACAGGAATGTGATATGAAGGAACTTGGGTGGGAGGGAGTGTATAAATATGTGGGAATTGCTAAAGGATTAGAAATAAAACATGAACAAATGTGAATAAAGCTCAATGAGCAATACTTCAAAAGCCTAAAACTAATATTAAAAATAGCCTTGACATCTAGGAATACAGTCCAAGCTATAAACCAATACGTTCTTCAAGTTCAAATTTGCAATTTTGATATGTTTTACTGGTCCCAAAAGGTATTAGGTCAGGTGGATGGAAAAACAAGAAAAATGCTTCATGCTTATCAAATGATATATACAAATCCATGTTTACCAATATTATATATATTCACCATTCTGAAGGAGGTATGGGCATCCTTGAAATTGATTACATGTATAGATCTGCTGTTGTGGGACTGCATGCATATCTGCCAACCTCTTCAGTTCCAAATAGAGAAAGCTTTAAAACATGAGGAGAGGAAGTCTAAGATGATATCTCTGTTTAGTTTAGCTGAAGCATTCCGGTGTCAAGTGCGAATGGAAAGCAAAGCAGACGTAAACCAAAATCATGCAGCACCCGAGTGTGCCAGCAAACCAAAGAATATTTGGTAAAGGATCAGATGAGAAAGAAAGAAATATGTAAAAGCTGTAATTGTTGTGGCAAGTATAGAGATCTCCCAGAACAAGCTCATGTTGATCAGGATTTAATTCAGGAATGGTTAAGAAGATACGAGTTATAACCAAAAGATGAAAGGTTAATAATGGCAGCCCAAGATAGTGGACTATGTACACATTGGTTTACAATGTCCATTGTATATGTGGGAGTAACAGACAATTTAGTTATTTAACTGTGTTTACTTTTTTTGACTGGGAAAGTCCAGCTGGGATAGATACCTTTTTCAGCAGAGGAGCAGGGTGAAGAGCTCCAGTATTTACATACAGAGACAATATACGGTATATTTTCATTTTCTACATTATATATGATATTTTCATCTTAGTTACATAAACATTTTGCATACATAAGTAGGTGTAACAGATTATTAATGCTAACTTTTCATCATACAATTTCTGCCTATAGAAAGACAAGAAAAACTAGGAGATTACCTGTTCATTTGTATAAGGTGCGGCAGACAGAAATGCAAAGAAACAGAAAGGGAAAGCAAAGATTGACATTTGGGCTGAAATAAGTAAGTTATGGTATAATGAGGGAGAATGAGGGTTAAGTAGGCGTACATAGTTAAGGGATATAAGCAGATGAATTAGTATGTGGTGGTATGACTGTGGAGAACTAGGATTAAGTAGGAGTAGGTAGTTAAGGAATAACCCCAGTTAAATTAGTAAGTGGTGGTACGATGAGGGAGGATGAGGATTAAGCAGGAGTAGGTAGTTAAGGGATCTAACCAGTTAAATTAGTAAGTGGTGGTACAATGAGGGAGAATGGGGATTAAGTAGGAGTCAGTATTTAAGTGATACAACTAGTTAAATTAGTAGGATTAGGTAGTTAAGGAATAGGTTCTTCTTCTTCTTTCAGGTATTCTCATTAGGGGTTGCCACAGCAGATCATCTGTTTTCATTTCTTCCTGTCCTCTGCATCTTGCTCTGTCACACCAACCACCTGCATGTCCTCTCTCACCACATCCATAAACCTTATATTAGGCCTTCCTCTTTTCCTGTTACCTGGCAACTCCACCCTTAGCATCCTTTTCCCAATATACCCATCATTCCTCCTCAGCACATGTCCAAACTAGCGCAGTCTCGCCTCTCTGACTTTTTCTCCAAACCGTCCAACCTGAGTTGACCCTATAATATACTCATTCCTAATCCTGTCCATCCTCGTCACACCCAGTGCAAATCTTAACATCTTTAACTATGCCACATCCAGCTCTGACTCCTAACTTTTTGTCAGTGCCACTGTCTCCAACCCATATAACATAGCTGTTCTCACTACCCTCTTGTAGATCTTCCCTTTCACACTGACTGGTACCAGTCACGATCACTCCTGACACTCTTCTCCATCCTGCCTGTACTCTCTTCTTCACCTTTCTTCCACACTTGCCATTACTCTGACCTGTTGATCCCAAGTATTTAAACTCATCCACCTTCACCAACTCTCCTCCCTGCAGCCTCACCATTCCTCTATCTTCCCTCTCATTCACACACATGCATTCTGTCTTAGTCCTGCTGGCCTTCATTCCTCTCCTCTCTAGAGCATATCTCCACCTCTCCAGGGTCTCCTCAACCTGGTACCTACTCTCACTACAGATCACAATATCATCTGCAGACATCATAGTCCACAGGGACTCCTGACTGATCTTGTCTGTCAGGCTGTCCATCACCATTGCAAATAAGAAAGGGCTCAGAGCTGATCCTTGATGTAATGCTAACTCCACATTAAATGCATCAGTCACTCCCACAGCAGACCTCTCCACTGTCACACTACCCTTGTACATATCTTGTACTACTCTTCTCTGCCACTCCAGACGTCCTCATACAATACCACAACTCCTCTCTAGGTATCCTGTCATATGCTTTCTCTAAGTCCACAAAGACACAATGCAACTCCTTGTGACCTTCTCTGTACTTCTCCATCAACACTATCAGAGCAAATGTCGCATCTGTACTGCGCTTTCCCAGCATAAAACCATACTGCTGATCACTAATCATCACCTCCATTCTAAACCTAGCTTCCACTACTCTTTCCCTTAACCTCATACTGTGACTGATCAAGTTTATCCCGCTGTAGTTACTACAGCTCTGCACATCACCCTTATTCTCAAAAATTGGTAAAAAACACTTTTTCTCCACTCCTCAGGCATCCTCTCACTTTCCAAGATTTTATTAAATAGTCTGGTTAGAAATTCCACTACCATGTCTCCTAAGCACCTCCATGCTTCCACTGGTATGTTATGTGGACCAACAGCCTTTCCATTCTTCATCCTCTTCATAGCTGTCCTTACTTTCTCCTTGCTAATCCATTGCATTTCCTGATTCACTATAACCACATCATCCAACCTTCTCTCCCTCTCATTCTCTTCATTCATCAACCCCTCAAAGTACTCTTTCCATCTGCTCAACACACTCTTCTCACTTGTGAGTATGTTTCCCTCATTATCCTTTATCACCCTTACCTGATGCACATCTTTATTAGCTCGGTCCCTCTGTCTAGCCAATCGGTACAGGTCCTTTTCTCCCTCCTTAGTGTCCAACCTTTCAGACAACTCTCCATACGCCTTATCCTTAGCCTTCGCCACCTCTCTCTTCACCATATGCCTCATCTCCTTATCAGTTAAATTAGAACACTGTGGTACAATGAGGGAGAACGACAATTAAGTAGGAATAGGTAGTTTAGGACTCTAACTAGTTAAATTAGTAAGTGGTGGTATGATGAGGGAGAATGAGGATTGCTTAGGAGTAAGTAGTTAAGAGATATAACAGGTTAAATTAGTAAGTGGTGGTACAATGAGGGAGAATGAGGATTAAGTAGGAGTAGGTGGTTAAGGAATATAGCCAGTTAAATTAGTAAGTGGTGGTAGAGTAACAGAGACTGAGGATTACGTAGGAGTAGGTAAGTAATATAATCAGTTAAATTAGTAAGTAGTTGTATGATAAAGGCGAACAAGGATTGAGTAGAAGTAGGTAGTTAAATATAACCAGTTAAATGTTTAGAATATTAGATAGAGGGGGAAGTTTATTCCCCATATGGGAATTTAGTACAAATGTAGGTTTTGTCAAAAAGAATTGGAAACAGTCACACCTCTTCTTGATGGATGTGATACACTCTTGGCAGAGGGCCTGTACACTGAAAGGCACAATAACCTGGTAAGACAGTTATACTGGGGATTGTGCAAACACTACAGTATAAAAGTAGCTGAGCAGCATTGCAAAAATGAATCACAAGGCATTATAATCACATGGGATCATCCATTACCAACAATTCAAAAAGTAGATGCGAGAAATTCAGATATAGTGGTTCAAAAAAAAAGGCAAATGATCATTAAAATTGCTACACCTAGTGATTTGTGTCTTGTATACAGAGAGAGAGAGATGCAAATTCATAAAATATTAGGATTTGCAGACAGAAATGAAAGCAGTGTGGAAGAAAATACCCAGAAGGTTCCAGTAGTAGTAGGAGCAATGGGTCTCATAAAAAAATCTACAGTAGTACTTAGATGTATCACCAATACATGTAACTCAGTTGAATTACAGAAAAAGTTACTTCTGTGCACATTGTGGGTGCTGCAAAGAGCACGTTTGACTAACATCAAAGATGAAACAATATTAATTTCATGAATTTTAATTATACCAAAAAGCAAATAATCTCTATGGTATCCCCAAAATCTCAAACAAACCACTAAACAAGCATAGTAGGTCCAAAAACAAAACAGTGTAAGAAACTTCTCTGTGTGGAAGATTCCCAATCCATATATATCTAGATAATCACTGTATATTAATAGGATCAGATAATGCAAAACTCAAATGACACAACAAACTGATAAAACACAAGCAGGGAAAACGTTTAGAGTAGGAGTTCAGTATATCCTGTATAAACAAAGTTTATATTCTAGCTATGCTAGGGTATGCACAAGTAAAGTATGTTTGTGTATATACACAGATTTTATTACATATATATATACATTTATAAACAATTATATGTAATGACGATTTTTTATTTAGTTTTATTCAGTTTTTTAAGCACTGTTTGCTTAAATAAGCACGCACTGAGTGGCTAAGTAATTGTTTCTTTATTTAAGCTACGAGTGCGATTGATCACCTGACACTAATTTAATTTAAAAAGCATTGTGTTTTTGATCTTGTGTTTGTCATTTTTCTGAGGAAGGAGGGGTATTAACCCTTCCGAAAGCGCTAAAATAAACCTGTTTTCTTTTTCCTATTGAAGTCTTTGGATTCGGACTCTTTTGGATTGTTTGTTACAATATCATCTGCTTGGATTCTGTGTCGGAAGCTCCGTTTTCCCTGCTTGTGTTTTTTAGTAGGATCAGATAATGGTAATAGAAGTAGAGAACCTAAACTCATCTTAAGTCAAAAAATAAGAAAAATATATAATTTGAAATGTTATAAAGAATTACTAAGTATTCAGAAGTAATCCAAGCAGGGTAGACCGTCTGTTTCCAGTCAAAAGTCCTTTATTAGTTACACAGACAAGTGATCCAAGTAAAACAAAAATAACAGAATAATAGTTTCCTCACAAGCTTCTTTTATCAGGCAAGGGAGTGGTTTATTGTGCTGTAAAACACAGTGTATTGGTATACATGTTAAATTCAGATCCCTTCCACCATCAGTGTGACATTCGAGCTGATCCTCCCGTACTTAGTAGCTGTCGTACTAATATAACCCTTATGTACTTTAAATAAAATTAATAATAATGTGGTACCTCTTATTTAACCAAATTATTAAGTCTGTGATTTTATCCAAGACAATGTACTTCATGGCTGGAAATATATAAACCTTAGACCATTTGACAATCTAAAAGTATATATAAATGTATACATATACATTTTGTATGCAAAAAAAATCCATTGTACAAATCATATTCTACTTCTGTATACTATTGTTAACAAAGATCACTTTCATTCTTCTAGACTTCTTCAGGTCTGTGTACAAGTACCCTAAACACCATATACAAAAATATTATTGTATAATTAGCTAGTATTGTTATTACACATAATTTTGAATAAAGTGGAAAAAGAAAAAAAGTATGATAGAAGCAAAATGTACACTTCAATTAAAAATGATTTAACGTGGTATTTAAAACCAACTGGAAGAATAAAATACAATTAGTCTTGTAAACAATGTGGCAATTTTCTAAGTTCTATTATACTTTTAAGTGAATAGTAATTGCCACATCAGTTCACATTTCCCCAACATATTAAGGGTGTCTCCTTCAAGATCACCCATGTCAATGCACTCCAGTATCTAGAACTTGAAACCCGTGTGTCTTTTATGAAGAGCAAGGTGTTTGGCTAGTGCATTATTTTTGCATCCAGAGCGGATTTCTGCCATATGACATGAAATTTTACGCTTAAATGAATTTACAGTCTCGCCCACATAAAGTGCATCACATTCATTACACTGTGCTCTGTAAATTACTTTTATAGTGTTACAATCACCTGTTAGTTTACAGGAAAGCCAGGAACATTGGAAGTTTTGTAGAATTTAAACCTGGACTATATGAAACACTAAAAGATGTGAAGCTAATTGTACATTTTGTATATTTATACAGCAAGGTGATAGTTTTGATTGCCCTTATTTAAAGAAAATCATTAAGACCAGTGCAGGTGCTAGTTAAGGAACTCCAGCACCCCTTTGAAATAGTGATGGACTTTTGGTTAATGCAGACTGCATGTTCTTTATATTAAAGCATTCAATCAAAAATGAAGTTGTGTCTACTATTCTAAAATGTAGGTATATTTTACGGCTCCCTATAGAAGTGTCATTACTTTTAATGTTGAATGCTGATCGGCTGAAAAAAATAAGGCAAAAATTGACCTTCACTTCTCCTTTAAAATCCACTTTTTTACGTGGAGCAAGCCGCTGAGATGTCCCGAACTTCTGTATGCTAACTCCAAGATTAGCATCTTAGCATCCATAAGTCCATTTTTTCAAGAGTGCAGTCTCAGCATTATGGGACTTACTAAAGCCGGTCTGGACAGTTACCATATTGTACTTTAGTATGTACTTATTTATGTCATATAGTCCAGTGACCATACTCTTATTAAAGCGCTTATATTTTTATTGTTTGCTCGAGAATTCCTTGCTGTATTGCATGTTTAAATGCACTCAGATTTATACTGGAATGGATTGGAACCAGATGTTTTTGAATTTCAATCCTGAGAGATAGCAGGTTTAAAAATAACACACAAATATGCGAGTATACTCACTTATATGAACAATAAATTAAGAATGTGGAAATGAGTTTCTAACTTTCTTAGGATTGCGTTCTTGTCGAGATTGAAAGAGTAATATAATGTAAGAATATGGAAAAACAGTCATTTGTCTTCAGAGATTCTTATCCACAGTTCTTGATAACATATAGCTTTTTGTAGTGCATGTTTAACATTTTCTTTCCGTCTTGTATGATTAAACCATTGTAAACAAGGTGTAAAAATTACTGGAAGGATACAGTGGTTAACTGTACAATTTATTTTCATTTGCAGGTTATGACATTCCTTTGTATAAACTTTTGTTGCTTATTGAGAAAGATGACACAATTCAATCTGCTGAGACTGAAGGAACAGCAACATTACAACCAAGGCAACTTCCTGGTAACAGGACCATCAGTAAGTACATAATAAATATTATAACAAAGGCAACTTCCTGGTAACCGAACAAGCAGTGAGTACATAGTAAGTATTCTGGGTTTACAGTTACATGCAGGTTAACAGTCTGGTGGAGGTATAGGAGGGAGTACTTACACAACACAATCATGGATTAATCCTCCGAATATGTGAAAACACACTTACTTCATTATTCTGGGCCCAGTCACTTTTCCTAAAATAAATCAAGTCCAGTTGCAACATTACACCTGCTAGTTACAGTTTTGAGACCTTTATGAAATTTATAATTTCTGCAGAACTTGGTGTGATACTGAAAGTTGGTGTTGAGGAGTACTGGAGACCCCGGTGTGCTACTGAAGGATGGGGTGTGCAGAACTGCAGAACATGAAGTGGTACTGAAGGCTGGGAATAAACAGTTTCCCAGAGAATGGTGTGGTACTTAAGGCTCAGTGTGAAAAGTAGTACAGAACATGTCATGACTGTGGAGGCTGAGGGTAAGCAGTACTGCAGAACTTAGTGCAGAATTAAAGGCTTGTAGTAAGCAGTACAGCAGAACATAGTGTAGCATTCATGGCTGGTAGCAAGCAGTACTCTGGAACATGCTGCAGTATTGAATCTTTAGAATGTGCAGTACTGGGGAAATGATGTGGTATTGAAGGCTGGGGTGAGCAGTACTACAGAACATGGTGTGGTACTGAAGGCTGGGTGTAAGCAGTTCTACAGAACATGATGTGGTACTAAAGGCTGGTGGTGAGCAGTATTGTAGAACATGGTGTGGTACTAAAGGCTGTGGGTGAGCAGTATTGTAGAACATGGTGTGGTACTGAAGGCTGGAGTGAGCAGTATTGCAGAACATGGTGTGGTACCGAAGGCTGGAGTGAGTAGTACTGCAAAACATGGTGTGGTACTGAGGGCTGGGGGTGAGCAGTACTGCAGAACATGGTGTGGTATTGAAGGGTATGTGTGAGCAGTACAGCAGAACACAGTTTGGAATTGAAGGCTGGCATCGAGTAGTCCAGAACATGCTATGGTACTGGATGTTTGGTGGGAACAATACTGCAGAACATGATATTGTACTGAAGGCTGGGGGCAAGGAGTACTGCAGAATATGGTGTATAACTGAAAAATAGGGTTGGACAGGTGAACAGTACTATAGGACATTGTGTACCAGTCGGTCAGTATAACTTTATTGAGACTGTACATTCTTTAACAAAAGATGCAAATTCACATTTAGAGCATTCATGTTATTTCTTAATTCCTCTAATAATGTTCATTAAGATGAAATTGAGACTATATTAATTTGTAAAATATAGCATTACTGAACATGTGCAAAAGGCACTGTGAGACCAAATATATTCTGTAATGATGCAACCAATATTAAATGCCATGTAATTGTGTTGTTTTTATACAAGGCTGATCATGGCAGTAGTACAATTGGTTGTGGGTTCAAGGATTGTGTTGCTTTTATACAAACTGATCATGGCAGTAGTACACTTGATTGTGGGTTCAAGGATTGTGTTGATGTTCTTCATCTCACATTGCTGCAGTCCTTACACTTGGGTAGTCCGCTGTCCTCGGTCGGCCCGAATATCAAAGCATTAGGCTGACGTCGGTCATGGCGCTTAAGACTGACATCAGGACGTCAGGGTACAAATGCGCATGACCGACGTCATATCCTCAGTCTTTGCCGCATGGTCCGATGCAGAAGCAGTTTCAGACCAAGTCAAAGTTGGCTAAGGGAATATTTTAGTTTTTCTTGCCTCAGTGGTTTACCGGATGTCAGAAAAAGTGAATAACTGTATTTCTTGTGGGAAGCAGATAGAGATTATCATACTTTGTGTATTCCTTGTTTGGGGCCTGAGCACGACGTTGTTGGGTGTCGCTGCTAGGTTTAATAAGCGCACTATTAGCGGAGGTTAGATTGTGCCAGGTTGGTCTTCGAAGCGGTGCAATTACAATATGCCGCCGGATGCTCCAAAAAGCAGCTAAACCCAGGCAAGAAGAGTCATCCGTTCTTTGGGCGTCGGTGGAACCGGTGGTTCCACCGAGGCTTCTCTGGAGTTCCAGGGAGAGACTTTGATTTTGCAGGATGTGGCCTCTCAGGAGGCAGGTCAGGCTGAAGGGGCTTCTCAGGTTACTGTACTCCCCTCCCTTCCTAGGGTGGTTAGGCCCTCTCCTTCTGTTTGAAAGGCTTCTCCCAGAGGCAGGCCAGGTTTAGCTTCTGTTGGTGTCACTCCTAGTTCTTCAGGATCTGTGCCCAAGAAGCACATGCTCAAAATGGCAGAAGATTTAATTACTTTGATTAGAGGCTCTTTGCCCCCTCCTGATAAGAGGCCTAGGGTGGAACCAGAGTTGGGGAGTTTTGAGCAGGCTTCGGATGTTTCAGAGTCTTCGCTGAAGACTTGCAGGAGTATTCTCCTTATTCTGATTCTGATGTGGATGATTCTACTCCTTCTGCTTCTCCTCCAGAGGATTTTTCTTTTTCAGAGACTCTTCATTCTATGAGGGAACATTTTAAGTGGGAAGGTCAGGACTTCTCTGATTCCAGGAAAAGGCTTAGGGAATTTTTGCTTTTACCCCAGCATAGGCCTTTGGCTATTCCTCCTGTTCTGGATGTTGTGGAAGATGTGTTTATGAGGCTTCACTTAATCCTGATTCTTTGCCTCCTGCTCCTGTTAAGCCGGATAGGTATTACAGGGTGCCTGAAGCTCATAAATATCTGTATAAGAGTCCTAGGGCTGACCCAGAAACAGTTAGTCAGGGACCTAAGGGTGTCAAGGCCTCTGTGGTAAAAAATCCGGTTCCTCCAGATAAAGAGGCCAGAGCTTTAGATAGATGGGGAAAGAAAGTCTATACTTCTTCCACCTTAGCTATGAGGGCTTTGAATTGCCAGTTTCACATGTTGAAATATCAAAACTATCTTCTTTCTCAATTGAAGTCTAAGGTAGATGCTCTGGCGGAAGGCATTGAGTGTAAAGAATTGCAAGATTTGGTACATGTTTCTGAACAGGTGGGTAAGCATTCTTTGCAATGTGGATTTGATGCTGTACAGGCCTCGTGGCTGCCACTGGGTCAGTTCTTCTGAGGGATCAGAATTTATCTGACCATGTTAAAACAAGGATTTTAGATGCTCCTTTACAGTCTGATGTATTGTTTGGTTCTCCTGTGGAGGCAGTTTTAAAGAAAATGGAGGACAAGGCTAAGTCTATGCAGACTGTTAAAGATTTTTGCAAGTTCAGCCACCAAGTTTAGTAGGAATTGGCCTGCTAAGGGGTGGGCGCAACCCTTCTTATGATTCACAGTCTAGGGAAGATCTAGACGTGGTAGGGGTAGAGCTCAGGGCTCTTTCAGACCTAGAACAGGGAGTTCACCTGCACAGTCTTCGGTGAGGGCAGGGGCCAGTCCTTTCGTAAACAGGCCCAATGACCTACCTTTTCAGCTGCCAGAGCCTTCTTGTCTGGCAGCACCTTTGGGAGGAAGTTTGGCACTCTTCAAAGAAAATTGGAATTTGATTACCCAGGACAAATGGGTATTGGATATTATACACCAAGGTTACAGGTTTTATTTCCATACATTGCCTCCTTTCAAGGGCATGCCAGACGTTCCTCCTCAGCAAAGAATAGAGGCTCAAAACAAATTTCTCTGCTGCTGCAAATAGGGCCATACAGCCGGTCCCTCTGCCAGAAGTAGGCCTGGGATTTTATTCACGCCTGTTCCTAGTACCAAAGAAGGGGAACACGTGGAGACCAATTTTGGATTTGTCTATCCTCAACACTTATCTGGACATTCCCAAGTTCAAAATGTTGACGTTACAACAGCTTTTACCTCTGCTGGGCAAAGATCACTGGATGGTGACTCTGGATCTCAAGGAAGCTTACCTTCATGTTCCTATCAGGCTAAGTTGCAGGAAGTATCTGCTGAGCTGGGACTTCTCATTATCAGTTCTCTGCATTGCCCTTTGGCTTATCTACTGCGCCCAGAGTGTTCACAAAGGTTCTGGCTCCAGTGATAGCTTTCTTCAGGCTAAAAGGAATGCAGATTTATCCTTATTTGGACGATTGCCTGATTTTGGCCAAAGGAAGGGATGAGCTTCTTCATCATTTACAATATGTGATAGCAGTGCTAAGATGCCTGGGGTATTCTGTGAACGAAATAAAGTCCAGTCTAGTACCCTCTCAGGACATGTGCTTTCTGGGTGTGAGACTGAATACAGCATCCCAGATGGCCTTTTTGACCCCGGACAAACAAAAGAATCTTTCACTTTACTTCCATCAACTGTCTCATCTGTCCAGGCAAACTGCAAGGACAGTCCTTCAAGCCTTGGGGTTCATGGCATCTTGTATTCTGGTGCTTCCCAATGCCAAACTACATATGAGGAAGCTACAATGGTATCTCAAAAATGTATGGACTCAGCACTGCCAAGATATGGACACTGTCATTCAGATAATACCTTGCATTCAAAAGGAATTTTTGTGGTGGGCTCAGGAATGTCACCTAAACAAGGGACTCTCTGTGACCCGGCCAGAGGCGAGTCAGATTCTAACGACAGATGCCTCAGACAAAGCTTGGGGAGCTCATCTAAATGGAAAGTGGATACAAGACACGTGGCCTGCCAGACTACAACATCTACATATCAACTTGAAGGAGATGTTAGCAGTCCAATTTGCATTAATAGCTTTCAAGGATTTACTTCTTCCAGGGCAGGTGTTGGTTCTAACAGACAACACAACTGTCATGTGGTACATCAACAAGCAAGGGGAACACATTCTTATCCTCTATGCAGGCAAGCAATGATTTTGTGGGAGACTGCTCTCAGTTTACAACTCAATCTTCAGGCAAGGTTTCTGCCGGAGCACAGAACTCCTTAGCAGACGTGTTGAGCAGATTATGGATCCCCACGAGTGGAAATTGGATCCTCATGTATTTCAGAAATTGACAGTGTCATGGGGAACTCCAGACAT
Source organism: Protopterus annectens (assembly GCF_019279795.1). Lineage (NCBI taxonomy): Eukaryota > Metazoa > Chordata > Ceratodontiformes > Protopteridae > Protopterus > Protopterus annectens. The sequence continues at coordinate 1,859,529,707 of NC_056732.1, forward strand.
AGATCTGTTCGCTTCTCCACTAAACCACCAGCTGCCAAAGTTTTGCACAAAAAGGTTTCATCCCACAGCTTGGAAAGTGGATGCTCTTTCTTTCAATTGGAGCAATCTTCATGTGTATGCCTTTCCACCTCTGCCTCTCCTCCCAAAGGTACTCCTAAAGGTCAGACAGGACAAGCCAAAGATGATTCTAATAGCTCCAGATTGGCCTCGACAGCACTGGTACCCATTACTGAGAAGTCTGGTTCGGAGCCTCCATGGCCTTTGCCTTCGATTCCACACCTGCTGTCTCAAGAGAACAGTCATTTACTCAATGTCAAACTTCACTCTCTTCACCTAACAGCCTGGCATATTCTGTTTTAAACCCTGGAGGGTCTCAGCTTCCAGTAAGTTTTGAATGTTATTTTGGAGGCCAGAAGGCCTAGTACAAGGAAAGTATACGAGGTAAATGGAAGAGATTTTTATTTTGGAGTGCAGCAAAGGAATTTGATGTTGCTAAGCCTAATTTAAGTGTGGCTCTTCAATATCTTGCTGAGTTACTGGACAAAGGGTTGTCCTTCTCTTCTATTAAGATTCATGCTGCAGCAATTTCTGCTCACTATGACTGTGATCCACCTTTGTTTTCTCATCCTTTGTTTAAGCAATTCCTTAGAGGGGCAAAGAATATAAGACCCCCAATAGAGCTCCTACTCCTGCTTGGGATCTCAATTTTGTGTTGGAGAAACTCACTCTACAACCTTTTGAACCTGCAGCTACTGCTGAGTTGAAATATTTATCATGGAAGACTGCTTTTTTGTTGGCCATTACCTCTGCAAGAAGGGTTTCTGAATTACAGGCCCTTATGGCAGTTGAGCCTTTCTTAATTTTCCATAAGGATAGGGTATCTTTACGTACTAATCCTTCCTTTATGCCTAAGGTGGTTTCTAGTGTGGCTTTAAACCAAACTATTCATTTGCCTACTTTTTATGCAAACCCCCAAAATAAAGGGGAAAAGATTTTGCACACCTTGGATATACACAGGCAGTTGCGATATTATTTGAGCAGAACTAAAGGGTTCAGGCAGTCTCAGCAGTTGTTTGTTTCTTTTGCTTTGGGTTCTCAGGGCAAGCCTGTGTCAAAACAAACTATTTCTAAGTGGATTGGGTTTTGTATTGCTTTCTGTTATTCCCATCATGGTAAGGAAGTTCCAACTGGGATTAGGCCTCATTCCACTAGAGCTACTGCCACATCTACAGCTTTTTAAGGGGTGGCAACTAAAGATATTTTGGAGGCAGCTACTTGGAGTTCAGTGCATACTTTCTCTAAGCATTACCACCTTCCACTTTACTCTAAATCTAGGGCTGGGTTTGCCACTGCTATTTTACAGGGCATTTTGGCAGCTCCTACTACTTTATAGTTTTGCCATCCTCCCTTACCTCTGCTTTGGGATTCTACCGGACTGCAGCAATGTGAGATGAAGAACATAGTGCACTTTTTTACCGACCATAAGAGTAGATGTTCAAGATCCACATTGCTGCAGTCCAACCTCCTTCCCTCTGTTGTTAGAGGTGGTTGTGTGGTTTGGGTTGTAAATATTGTGCATATTGTATATATATATTGTTCATATGATTAATGCAAGGGTGGTTGGTTGTTTTTTGCTGTCTTTTGGTTTTTGACCTTTCTGTTTAGGGTCTTCTGACATCTGGGGCAAGAAAAGACTGAGGATATGACGTCGGTCATTTGTACCCTGACGTCCTGATGTCAGTCTTAAGCGCCATGACCGACGTCAGCCTAATGCTTTGATATTCGGGCCGACCGAGGACAGCGGACTACCCAAGTGTAAGGACTGCAGCAATGTGGATCTTCGAACATCTACATTTATGGTAGGTACAAAACTGTACTTTTTTATACAAGGCTGATCATGGTAGTAGTACACTTGATTGTGGGTTCAAGGCTAGTTGCAAAAATAAAATTGCCAAAGATTTGAAAGACAACCACAAGGCATTCTATAATTATGTCAAGAATCTAAATAGCAATGCTCAGATCTGCTCTGAGCTACAACAGAATGGCATTAAATATACTGATCCCAAGGATATTGCCAGTATCTTGGCAGATCGATTCAGTGCCAACTTCACCCCCCTAAATGGCCCATCTCAGTACCGGAAGATTGCCAAATTCTGGTAATAACGCCCACACAGGTAAAAAACGCACTGTCCAAAGCTAAGAATACAGCATCCATGTGACCAGATGACATCCCAGGCTGTGTACTACATGAACTACAAAATGAACTGGCACCTCACCTAAGTGTCATGTTTAATTATACCCTCACCTCAGGCTTCGTGCCCACTGAGTGGCGCACAGCTACAGTTATCCTACTCCACAAGGGGGGATCCATCTTGGATCCCGGGAACTACCGCCCCATCAGTCTGACGAGCCTGATCTGCAAGGCCATGGAACGTTTTATCATGGAACTTATAAACAAAGACATTGACAACCTTAAAACACTGGACCCCACCCAGTTTGAGTTTGTGAAGATCTTGTCTCCTGAATCTGACTGACTTCTTCAAATCAGTCTCCAGAGCCGTGGATGAGGGTAAGGCAGTCCACACAGCCTATCTGGACCTCGCCAAGGCCTTTGACACCATTCCCCACTCTGGAATCATAGATAAACTTACTAAGCTGGGCATTAATCCCTACGTCACTCGATGGGTTGCCAACTGGCTTGCTGACAGCACCCACATTGTAAAAGTAGCTGACTTCAAGTCCAGATCCAGACAAGTGACAAGTGGAGTACCTCAGGGTTCAGTCCTGGGACCTCTCTTGTTTGGCATGTACTTCTCCGAAGTACAGGCCAACACTAAGGGACTCTGGCTAACAAAGTTCACAAATGACTGCAAACTGGGAGCCATTACTGAATCCCCAAATGATGTGGATACTCTACAAAAGGGCCTTACAGAAACAGATGCTTGGTGCCAGAGCCATGGGCTGAAGCTCAATGCCAAGAAATGCATAGTTATCCCCTTTGGGAAAAAACATGTACCCGTGAATTACCACATAGGTGGCAGTACACTAAACACCGAAAGTGTGATAAGAGACTTGGGGACACAGGTGGACAGTGGTCTCGCCTTCAATAACCACATCACCACAACAGTCGGGAAATCCTTCTATGTAGCACACCTCATCACTAGGGGCTTTTCATCCAGAAAAAAGGAGGTCATTGTCCCACTGTACTCATCCCTCATTAGACCTATTATAGAATACAATGCCCCATTTGGTGTGTACCTCTCAAGACATCTGCAACAACTGGAAAGGCCACAGAAATACCTCACTAAAAGAATCACAGACCTAAAGCGGATGCCTTATGCTGACTGTCTTGAAAAACTCCAGCTATACTCTGTTGCATATTGTCTACTCCGAGGCGATCTCTGCTTAACATACAAGGCCATGTCAAACCCACAGCTGCTGGACATGCTCCACTTAAAGAAATCCCAATCCCTCAGAGCCACACCTCCAGGGATCTAAACTTTGTCATCACAATAAACAAAACATGCTGGAGGGATAGATTCCTGACCCAGAGACTCCCCAGACTCTGGAATAGACTGCCCATACGTCAAGCAGAGCGTCTGTTTGGCCGTCTTCAAAAGGAACTTTGGTGATTGGATGGGAGAAAGGAAATTCACCCCAGGGATTACGTCAGTCGCCCTGCTAGACAGAAGTCCAGGAAAGTAAATAGTGTGGGAAGAAATAGCCAGGGAATTGTTATGGCTAGGCTTGTATAGGCCCTAGGGCCGATAGCCTAGTACCAACCTATGAACCTATAAGGATTGTGTTGTTTTTATACAAGGCTGGTAATGGTAGTAGTACACTTGATTGTGGGTTCAAGGATTGCATTGTTTTTAGACAAGCCTGATCATGGTAGTAGTACACTTGATTGTGGGTTCAAGGATTGTGTTATTTTTATACAAGGCTGATCATAATAGTAGTACACTTGATTGTGTTGTTTTTATACAAGGCTGATCATGGTGGTAGTAGTACACTTGATTGTGGGTTCAAGGATTGTGTTGTTTTTATACAAGGCTGATCATGGTAGTGGTGCACTTGATTTGTGGGTTCAAGGATTGTGTTGTTTTTATACAAGGCTGATCATGGTAGTAGTGCACTTGATTTGTGGGTTCAAGGATTGTGTTGTTTTTATACAAGGCTGATCATGGTAGTAGTACACTTGGTTGTGGGTTCAAGGACCACATATTGCATAATGGGAAAAGAATGAATCACTGAAATTTCATATGCAGTAGTCTTAGGTGGATGTAATAAGAAAAAATCTCTTAATTAAAAATTAATTCTACTGACTGACTACATCTTGGATACTGTGCATAGAATAATAATTAAAGCACTGTTAGGATAATTTCAAGCTGCTATTCATACTTAGCTGTTATATTAAAGTTGAAAATATAATAATAAGCTAAAACATACATCCGTTATCAGACTGTGCTGCATTGCCTATACTGAGTTGTATAGGTCTTTTGCATCAAATCTCTGAGCTTCTGAGAAGGTGTATTGCTGAGTGAAGTGGCATACACATTTGCAGGAAATTGATGCTAGGATAGTGGTTGTTCAAGGGAGAAAACTTTTTGCACCTAAGAAGTAAAATATAATAGGACGCTGTAAGCAAAAACTATTACTAATTACAAAGTACATAAAGAAGTGCAGAGGTGAGGACATGACTAGTGTCATTAGAATAGAAGAAACAGATAATAATACAATTGGCCAATGAAGCGGCTATGACACTGTGTGAAAAAAATGCCCCTTGGTTAAAACCTCAAGTGAGCATGAGGGTAAACATACATTAGGAAACGTCTGGCAGCTGGCTTAAAGGGTTAAGGAGCTGTTTCCTGTGGTTCTGTGGTGCAAGGTTTGATTCCAGTGCCTAATTGTGCGGTTCTGAGCAAGTCACTTAACCAAGCAACACTCTCGGGCTGAGTCTGAAAATGGTCCATGGATATCAGTGCCCTATCCTAGAAAATAAATACAAATGTATAAACTCTTACCATTCTATAGCAACTTTTGCCAAGTCATGTACTTTTTCAGGATATTACAAGCATATATCAGAAATATATGAATAAACATGAGTCTGCATGAGTAAAGCAAAGACACTTATGCAGTGTTGCTATAAGCAAATGCAATGATGTCAGTATTGCTCCTAAACACTTGCATACCAGCATTAAACTGTTATTATCTAAACACATATATACCAGCATTACACTGTTATTATATAAACACCTATATGTCAACATTACACTGTTATTATATAAACACCTATATACCAGCATTACACTGTTATTATATAAACACCTATATACTAGCATTACCCTGTTATTATGTAAACACCTGTATACCAACATTACACTATTATATAAACATCTATATACCAGCATTACCCTATTATATAAACACCTATATGCCAGCATTACACTGTTATTATACAAACACCTATATGCCAGCATTACACTATTATATAAACACCTATATACCAGCATTATACGGTTATATAAACACCTATTTGCCAGCATTACACTGTTATTATACAAACACCTGTATGCCAGCATTACACTATTATATAAACACCTATATACCAGCATTACAAAACACCTATATACCAGCATTACCCTGTTCATAGGTAGGTACTAGGCTATCGGCCCTGGGGCCTATACAAGCCCAGCCAAAAAGGTACCCTGACTTTTGCCACTCAAGAAAATCATTTTCCTGCGCCACTGTCGGGCAGAGGCACAGAAGTGATCCCCGGGGTGAATTTCCTATTTCCCATCCAGTCATCAAGATTCTTCTTGAACAGTGCTAATGAGGAGCTTTGTTAGATATAGATAGGTAGTTTATTCCAGAGTATGGAAAGTCTCTGGGACAGGAATCTATCCCTCCAGCATGTTCTGTTTATTGTGGTGACAAGGTTTAGGTCCCTAAAGCGTCTAGCTCGGAGGGACTGGGATTTCGTTAAGTGGAGCATGTCCAACAGCTCTGGGTTTGACATAGCTTTGTATGTTAGGCAGAGATCACCTCTGAGTAGGCGATATGCAACGCAGTAAAGCTGGAGTTTTTTTAGATGGTCTGCGTAGGGCATCTGTTTGAGGCTGGTAATCCTCTTTGTGAGGTATTTCTGCGGCCTTTCCAGTTGTTGTAGATGTCTTGTGAGGTACATATCAAAAGGGGCATTGTACTCTATAATGGGTCTAATGAGTGATGAGTAGAGGGGAGCAATGACCTCTTTTTTTCTGGATGAGAAACCTTTTGTGATGAGGTGTGCCACGTAGAAGGATTTCCTGACTACTGTGGTGATGTGATTATCAAAGGAGAGACTACTGTCCACCTGTGTCCCAAGGTCTCTTATCACACTTTCAGTGTTATGTATACTACCGCCTATGTTGTAGTTCGTAGGTACAGAGTTTTTACCAAAGGGGATGACAATGCACTTTTTGGCATTGAGTTTGAGGCCATGGCTTTGACACCAGGCATCTGTCTCAGTGAGGCCCTTTTGCAGGATGTCCACATCGTTAGGAGTTTCGATTATGGCTCCTAGTTTGCAGTCATCTGCAAACTTCATTAGCCAAAGACCTTCTGTGTTAGCCTGTACTTCAGAGAAGTAGATACCAAACAGGAGAGGACCCAGGACTGAACCCTGTGGTACTCCACTTGTCCCTGGTCTGAAGTCGGATTTGGAGTCTGCTACTTTCACAGTGTGGGTTCTGTCCGTGAGCCATTTGGCAACCCATCTTGTGACATAGGGATTTATACCTAGTTTAGTGAGTTTATCTATAATTCCAGAGTGGGGGATGGTGTTGAAAGCCTTGGCAAGATCTAGATAGGCTGTGTGAACCACCTTACCCTTGTCTACGGCTTTGGTGACTGCTTCAAAGAAGTCTGTCAGGTTTAGGAGACATGAACTGCCTTTTAGAAACCCAAACTGGGTGGGGTCCAGAGTTTGGAGATTACCAATGTCTTTGTTTATATGTTCCATGATGATACGTTCCATGGCCTTGCAGACCAGGCTCGTCAGGCTAATGGGGCGGTAGTTCCCGGGGTCCATGGTGGCTCCCCCCTTGTGCAGTGGGATAACCGTCGCTGTGCACCATTCAGCAGGCACAAAGCCTGAGGTGAGGCTATGATTGAACATGGTACTTAGGTGGGGTGCCAGTTCGTTCTGTAGTTCATGTAGAACACAGCCTGGGATGTTGTCTGGTCCCATGGATGCTGCATTCTTGGCTTTGGAGAGTGTGGTTTTTATCGTTGCAGCCGTGATTACAGAAACTTTGCATTCTTCCAGTATAGAGATGGTCTCTTTAGGGGGTGAGAGAGGGGAAAAGTTAGCACTGAACCTATGTGCCAGATGTTGGCAATATCAGTTGGGTCTGTATATTTAGTGCCATTTTGCTGTAACTCGGAGCAGATCTGAGTGTTGCCATTGAGATTCTTGACATAGCTATAGAATGCTTTGTGGTTGTCTTTAGAATCAGTGGCGATTTTGTTTTCATAACTAGCTTTGGAGGATTTTATCAAGGATCGTAGCTTCTTACTGAGGCTGACCAGGGAGCTCCTCCACTCATGGGATTTTACTCTCTTTTGCAACAGTTTCTTCCTTCTGTTGTACAGTTTGTTTATGGCAGGGGACCACCAGATTGGCTTCCTTTTTTTGGAGGATAGCATCTTGGTTCTGTTTGGGATAGCACGATCCGTGCACTCGTGTAAATGCTTATAAAGTGCAGTTGTGTAGGATTTAGTAGTCGTAACTGTATTGTCCATCTGCATGGGTGTCATGAAGTTCACCACGTCTGTCTTAAGAAGCATGAAGTTGGCCTTGGAGAAGTTTTTTACCATGGTTGTGGGGGCAGAATGTGGATATCTAGGGTAATTAGCTTATGGTTGGATCGGACCAGTGAGGCATTGACTTCAGGTATGGAACACCGGTCACTCATGGTGGTAATGACTAGATCTAGGATATTGTTGCCCCTGGTGGGGGTGTGAATAAGTTGATCCAGGGCATTGGAGTTTTTGATTTTCAGAAAGCGTTGGTACATGAGTAGTTTTCCCAGTTAATGGTGGGGTAGTTGAAATCACCCATTATTATGGTGTTTGGTTGAACCCTAATGTTTTCCAGTACATCAGGAAAAGAGGAGTGGGAATCCTGGGGCATGGTGTGGGATCTTTATCAAGCTACAATTTGGATTGCAGTTTTGCCCATAGTTAGTTGCACTTGGATAACCTTGGCTGAATTATGCTGAGCAACTAGCCTGGAGGTGTGGATATCCTTAATGAATATGGACACACCTCCGCCTTTGGTGTTCCGGTCCAGGTTACATGGCCGAAAAGTGTGGTATGAGTTATAGCCTGGTAGTGCAGGGGTGCTCTATGGAGCCTTGACCCAGGTCTCAGTCACTGCACTGATATCAATGTTCTCCATTTTAAGGAGTACCTTGAGTTTGTGCATTTTGAGATTTTGACTTCTAGCATTGATTAGCATCACCCTCAGTTTTTGCTTGCCTGTTCCTGTTATGGTGGTGAATTTGTCATTTGAACCCTGCCTAAAAAAGGCACTATAGGAGTGGCAAGAACCTTAGCCAGTATCCGGAAAACCATGGGTGACAGGTGCAGGCCATCTCTGGCAAAGCATCGTGGTCTGTCGACCATGTCATCCCAGGCAGATAGATACTGGAGCCCTTTAGAATGACACCAGAAGCTTAGCCAATTGTTGAAGTCAATCATTTTGTCCTTGTACTGCGGCATCATTCTGGGTGATGGCAGAATGCTACTCAGGGCTAGGGTCGTACCTGCCTGGGCTACAAGATCGGAGAGCTCTTCCGTGTCTCTTTTCATGTAGTCCAGGGAGGTACGTCTCAGGTCATTCACACCAACATGGAACAATGACAGAGTCATATTTGTACTTGTTGGGGAGTGACCTGAGTGTGTGGGTTATGTGATGGATCCTGGCACCCGACAGGCAGTAACCTTCTCCTTGTTTAGCCTGGTGAGGGGGACATCAGTGTGCCTGACTATAGAGTCATGTATGACTAGTGTGTTTGGGTACTTTTTTTGCCTTACTGGCTGTGGTTGAGTGGCACACTGAGTCTGCAGGCTCTGTGTCATTTGGGTTGTGTTGGGAGTGGAGGTTACTTGCATTTCTGCGTTGGAGGTCTCTGTTGCTTGAGCAGATTATTACTTAGAGCCAACGCAAATTTTTTTGTGTTTCTATGTGTGGAGTTTGATATTGTAGATTTAGTGAAGCTATGTGATGAGTGTGGTGTGGTGCAAGTGTTTACCTTCTCCTCGACTGTCAAGTTCAGTCTTGCTTGGAGAGAGCTTTACCTCCAGTTTGGCTAGATAAGTGCATCTCTCACAGGTTATAGTGTTGGGTGGTAGGAGGAGAGGGTTGTCTGTGTACATGAGGCAATTTCTACATTGCCCCCAGATGCCCAGATTCATCAGCTAGACAGGAGAGAACACTGGGAGCTGACCCTTGGACATGCCTGAATAAAAAACTATTTTCCTCTAGATAAGTGAGGAAAGTGAGTACAAGAGCTGTTTTTCTCTAAGCAAGTGAGGAAAGTAAGTACCAAAACTGTTTTCCTCTAGGTAATGAGGAAGATTGAGTGCTGTAGTAATTAGTAGCTTATTTAGTGCTTACAAGTTCTGAACAAGTGCTGAGTATGAATAAGCAAATTTAAGTGCTAAAGCTAAGAATCTGTATCTGGACTAAACTAGTTACAGGAAAGGGGGGAAACAAGTGCAAATGCGGGCTTTTAAATCAGAAAGTTGAGAGATGTAAAAACTGCCCAAACTGCCAGTAACTACAATTTTTTTATTTTATTTTATTTTATTTATTTTAAAAATAAAATAAAAATAAAATAAAAACTACAATTTCTAGGCCAGATCCACTCCTTATGTGGTAGATAGGTTACCTAGTGCTTACCACTCCCACTGATAAACTAGAAGGCTTCCCTTCAACACAGAAAGCTTGGGGGGGGGGCTCAGAAGCTTACATACAGTGCTGGATACAACAAGTCTGAATCTGGACTACACTAGTTACAGGAAAGGTAGGAAACCAGCTTAGATTTTGTTTTTGTTTTTGTTATATATGTACAGAAAAGTAGCTAAAACAGCAATAAAAACAATTCAAATGCAGTACAAGCTAGCATACTTGAGTATGTAGCATTGTTATACCAAACAGTTTAAAAAAATGCAATTAAATTGAAAATGACTAAAAACAAGTTCAGAAGGAGTCTGTTGGGTAGAATAAGGTAAAGAGATGGGACTGGGGGAAGTGTCCCAGATCAAATCTACAGTGGTTATAAGGTGGCATATAGGTGATGTTCTTCGTCTTCCATTGCTGCAGTCCTTACTATTGGGTATAGTCCGCGTCCAGTCGGCCCGAATACCAGAGTATAAGGCTGACGTCGGTCAGGGCGCATTAGACTGACGTCAGTACGACAGGGTACTAATGCGCATGACCGACGTCATATCCCCAGTCTTTTTTGCCGCATGGTCCGATGCAGAAGCAGTTTTGCGAGTGCAGGTTGGCGTTCTGAAATATTTCTGAAACCGGAGTTTCAGACCAAACAGAGTTGGCTAAGTACCCGCTAGAACATTTTCGCTTTTCTTGCCTCAGTATTTTACCGGATGTCAGAAAAGTGAATAACTGTATTTCTTGTGGGAAACAGATACCTCATAGGGATTACCATACCTTGTGTATACCTTGTTTAGGCCTGAGCACGACGTTGTTGGTTGCCGCCTTGTGCTAGGTTTAACAAACGCACTATTAAGAGGAGGTTAGACTGTGCCAGGTTAGTGTTTGGGAAGCGTTGTAATTATAAAATGCCGCCGGATGCTCCGCCCGCTTCGTCAAGAAGCGCAAGGACAAAACAGCGAAGCCTAGGGTTGATGAACCGCAGTCCCGGACGCCGGTTCTTTAGAAGGCTCAGTGGAGCCAGAGGTTTTGCCAGGAGTTTCCATGGAGTCCCAGGCAGAAACTTTACTATTACAGGATGTACCTTCTCAGAAGGTAGGCCAGGCTGAGGGGGCTTCTCAGGTGACTGTTCTTCCCTCTCTTCCCAAGGTAGTTAGAGCCTCTCCTTCTGTTGCCAAAACTTCCTTAAGAGGTAGGCCTAGTTCAGCTTCAGTGGGGGCTTCTCCTAGCATTTCGGGTTCTGTACCTAAGAAACATATGCTTAGAATGGCAGAAGATTTGATTACTATGATTAGAGGTTCTATGCCCCCGCCTGATAAGAGGCCTAGGGTGGAACCGGAGTTTGATAGTTTTGAACAGTGTTCAGAGGCTTCAGAGTCTTCTGCGGAAGACTTGCAGGAGTATCCTACTTATTCTGATTCTGATGTGGATGATTCCACTCCTACAGCTTCTCCTCCTGACGATTTCTCATTTTCAGAGACTCTGCATTCCATGAGGGAGCACTTTAAATGGGAAGGCCAGGATTACTCTGATTCCAGGAAAAGGCTTAGGGAATTCTTGTTTTACCCCAGCATAGGCCTTTAGCTATTCCTCCTGTGTTGAATGTGGTGGAAGATGTTTGTGCAGAGGCTTCCCTGAACCCTGACTCTTTGCCTCCTGCTCCTGTTAAGCCTGATAGGTATTATAGGGTGCCCGAAGCTCATAAGTATTTGTTTAAGAGTCCTAGGGCTGACCCAGAAACTATTTCTCAAGGGCCTAAAGGTGTTAAGGCTTCTGTGGTTAAAAATCCTGTTCCCACTGATAAAGAGGCAAGGGCTTTGGATAGGTGGGGAAAGAAAGTGTATACTTCTTCCACTCTAGCCATGAGAGCATTGAATTGTCAGTTTCACATGCTAAAATATCAGAATTATCTCCTTTCACAATTGAAATCTAAGGTGGATGCTTTGGCGGAAGGTATTGAGTGTAAAGAGTTGCTGGATTTGGTTCATGTGTCTGAACAGGTGGGTAAGCATTCTTTGCAATGTGGTTTTGATGCTGTACAGGCCTCCTCGAGGGTGGCTGCTACCAGTTCTGTTCTTCGCAGGCATGCCTGGTTGAAGGATCAGAATTTAGCTGAGCATGTTAAGACAAGGATTTTGGATGCTCCTTTACAGTCTGATGTGTTGTTTGGATCGCCTGTAGAAGCAGTTTTAAAGAAAATGGAGGACAAAGCTAAGTCTATGCAAACTGTTAAAGATTTTTTGCAGGTGCAGCCACCGAAGTTTAGTAGAAATTGGCCTGCTAAGGGGTGGACATATCCTGCTTATGATTCCCAGTCTAGGGGTAGGTCTAGACGTGGTAGGGGCAGGGCTCAAGGTTCTTTTAGGCCTAGAACAGGGAGTTCACCTGCTCAGACTTCTGGTGAGGGCAGGGGTCAGTCCTTTCGCAAACAGACCCAATGACCTGTCTTTTCAGCTGCCAGTAGATTCCCGTCTGGCAGCTCCTTTGGGAGGAAGACTGTCTCTTTTCAAAGAAAATTGGGATTTAATTACTCAAGACAAATGGGTGCTGGATATCATTCACCATGGTTACAGATTTTATTTCCATACAATGCCCCCTTTCAAAGGCATGCCAGACGTTCCTCCTCCACAAAGAAAAGAGGCTCACAAGCAAGTTTCTCAGTTACTCCAGATAGGGGCCATTCAGCCAGTCCCTGTATCAGAAAGGGGCCTAGGATTTTATTCTCGCCTGTTCCTTGTACCAAAGAAGGGGAACACGTGGAGACCAATTTTGGATTTATCTCTCCTCAACACGCTTTGGACATTCCCAAGTTCAAGATGTTGACGTTACAACAGCTTTTACCTCTGCTGGGCAAAGATCACTGGATGGTAACTTTAGATCTCAAGGAAGCTTACCTTCATGTGCCTATAAGGCTAAGTTGCAGGAAGTATCTGCGTTTCGAGCTGGAAATTCTCATTATCAGTTCTCTGCATTGCCCTTTGGCTTATCTACTGCCCAGAGTATTCACAAAGGTTCTGGCTCCAGTGATAGCTTACTTCAGGCTTCAAGGAATTCAAATCTATCCTTACTTGGACGACTGCCTGATTCTGGCTCAAGAAAAGGAAGACCTTCTACAGCATCTGGAATATGTTATAGCAGTGCTAAGATGCCTAGGGTATTCTGTGAACGAAATAAAGTCCAGTCTAGTACCCTCTCAAGACATGTGCTTTCTGGGTGTGAGACTGAATACAGCAGCCCAGATGGCCTTTTAACCCCGGACAAACAAAAGAGTCTGTCACTTTACTTCCATCAACTATCTCATCAGTCCGTGCTGACTGCAAGGACAGTCCTTCAAGCATTAGGGTTCATGGCATCTTGTATTCTGGTGCTTCCCAATGCCAAACTGCATATGAGGAAGCTACAATGGTATCTCAAAATGTATGGACACAGCACTGCCAGGATTTGGACACTGTCATTCAAATAATACCTTGCCTTCAAAAGAATTCTTGTGGTGGGCTCAGGAATGTCACCTAAACAAGGGACTCTCTGTGACCCGGCCAGAGGCAAGTCAGATTTTAACGACAGATGCCTCGGACATTGCTTGGGGAGCTCATCTAAATGGAAAGTGGATACAAGACAAGTGGCCTGCCAGACTACAGCATCTACATATCAACATGAAGGAGATGTTAGCAGTCCAGTTTGCATTAATGGCTTTCAAGGAGTTACTTCTTCCAGGGCAGGTGTTGATTCTAACAGACAACACAACTGTCATGTGGTACATCAACAAGCAGGGGAACACATTCTTATCCTCTATGCAGGCAAGCAATGATTTTATGGGAGACTGCGCTAAGCTTGCAACTAACTCTTCAGGCAAGGTTTCTGCCAGGAGCACAGAACTCCTTAGCAGATGTGTTAAGCAGACAAATCATGGATCCCCACGAGTGGAAACTGGATCTTCATGTATTTCAGAAATTGACAGTGTCATGGGGAACTCCAGACATAGATCTGTTCGCTTCTCCACTAAACCACCAGCTGCCAAAGTACTGCACAAAGGGGTTTCATCACACAGCTTGGAAAGTGGATGCTCTGTCTTTCAGTTGGAAAAACCTTCATGTGTATGCCTTTCCACCTCTGCCTCTTCTTCCAAAGGTACTATTAAAGGTCAGACAAGACAGGCCAAGGATGATTTTGATAGCTCCAGATTGGCCTCGGCAACACTGGTACCCACTACTACGGAGTCTGGTAAAGAAGCCTCCATGGCCTTTACCTCTGATTCCTCATCTGTTATCTCAGAAGGACGGTCATCTGCTCAATGTCAAGCTTCACTCTCTTCATCTAACTGCCTGGCATATTCTGTGTTGAAACACAGCAGGTCTCAACTTCCTCAACAAGTTTTAAATGTGATTATGGAAGCTAGAAGACCTAGTACAAGGAGAGTGTACGCAGAAAAATGGAAGAGATTTTTATTTTGGAGTACAGCAAAGAATTTGGAGATTTCAGAGCCTAATTTGAGTGTGGCTCTTCAATATCTTACTGAGTTATTGGACAAAGGTTTGTCCTTCTCTTCCATTAAGATTCATGCTGCAGCAATTTCAGCTCACTATGATTGTGACCCACCTTTGTTTTCGCATCCTTTGTTCAAGCAGTTTCTTAGAGGGGCAAAGAATATAAGACCCCCAATAGAGCTCCTACTCCTGCTTGGGATCTCAATTTTGTGTTGGAAAAACTTACTCTACAACCTTTTGAACCTGCAGCTACTGCTGAATTGAAATACTTGTCATGGAAGACTGCTTTTCTGTTGGCTATTACTTCTGCAAGAAGGGTGTCTGAGTTGCAGGCCCTTATGGCAGTAGAGCCCTTTTGATTTTCCATAAGGATAGGGTATCATTACGCACTAATCCTTCCTTTATGCCTAAGGTGGTTTCTAGTGTGGCTTTAAACCAAACTATTCATTTGCCTACGTTTTATGCAGACCCTCAAAATAAAGGGGAAAAGATTTTGCACACTTTAGATGTACACAGGCAATTGCGTTATTATTTAAGCAGGACTAAGGATTTTAGGCAGTCTCAGCAGTTGTTTGTTTCTTTTGCTTTGGGTTCACAGGGCAGGCCTGTGTCAAAACAAACTATTTCTAGGTGGATTGGCTTTTGCATTGCATTTTGTTATTCCCATCATGGCAAGGAGATTCCAGCTGGGATTAGGCCTCATTCCACTAGGGCTACTGCCACTTCAACAGCATTTCTAAGGGGGGTGGCAACTAAGGATATTTTGGAAGCAGCTACTTGGAGTTCAGTGCATACTTTCTCTAAGCATTATCACCTTCCTATCTACTCTAAGTCTAGGGCTGGTTTTGCCACAGCTGTTTTGCAAGGCATGTTGTCAGCTCCTACATCTTTATGATTTGCCAGCCTCCCTTACCTCTGCTTTGGGATTCTACCCAATAGTAAGGACTGCAGCAATGGAAGACTAAGAACATAGTACAGTTTTGTACCTACCATAAATGTAGATGTTCGAGGATTCCATTGCTGCAGTCCAATTTACCCTCCCTCCTTCCCCTCTGTGTTTAGGGGTGGTTGTGTAGGTGAGTTTACATGCTTATATTTTTGTATATATTCTTGTATATATTGTACATGTTTTTGGTGCAGGTATTTTGGGACTTGTCTTTTTAGGGTCTTCTGACATCTGGGGCAAGAAAAGACTGAGGATATGACGTCGGTCATGCGCATTAGTACCCTGACGTACTGACGTCAGTCTAATGCGCCCTGACCGACGTCAGCCTTATACTCTGGTATTCGGGCCGACTGGACGTGGACTATACCCAATAGTAAGGACTGCAGCAATGGAATCCTCGAACATCTACATTTATGGTAGGTACAAAACTGTACTTTTATATAATAACAGTGTTATTATATAAACACCTATATGCCAGCATTACACTGTTATTATATAAACACCTATATACCAGCATTACCCTGTTATTATATAAACACCTATATATACCAG
This sequence comes from Protopterus annectens, assembly GCF_019279795.1. Lineage (NCBI taxonomy): Eukaryota > Metazoa > Chordata > Ceratodontiformes > Protopteridae > Protopterus > Protopterus annectens. The sequence goes on from NC_056732.1 coordinate 1,859,545,632, forward strand.
CATTACACTGTTATTATATAAACACATATATACCAGCATTACACTATTATATAAACACCTATACATCAGCATTACACTGTTATTATATAATCATCTAAATAACAGCGTTATACTGTATTGTATAGACACCTATATACCAGCATTATATTATTATATAAACACCTATATACCAGCATTACTCTGTTATTATATAACTGCGGTGGTGGTGCTACGGTAGCATTGTCGCCTCACAGTAAGACGTTGTCCTGTTCGATTCTCAGCTAGAGCGTCTTCTGTGTGGAGACATGCGTGAATGGGGGTACCTTCATTGAAGGTTGTGCATCAGGGCCGGCAACTCGGCACGTAAAAATCTACTGCCAATCATTAGCGGACCGGAGTTCCACTGTGGTGACCCCTAACCAGGAAAAGCCGAAAGACACAACAACTCTGTTATTATATAAACACCTATATGCCTGCATTACACTGTTATTATATAAGCACCTTTATACTAGCATTGCAATATTATATAAACCCATATATACCAACATTACACTGTTATTAGATAAACACCTGTATACCAGCATTACACTGTTATTATATATTGTTGTCTTTCGGCTTTTCCCGGTTAGGGGTCACCACAGCGGAACTCTGGTCCGCTAATGATTGGCAGTAGATCTTGACGAACACCGAGGTGCCAGCTCTATGTTCAACCTTCAACGAAGGCACGCCCATTTACGCATGTCTTTTGAACACCCACCCAACCACGGGGAGGACATGCAGACTCCACACAGAAGGCACTCCCTGCACTTCAGCCGAGAATCGAATCGAATGGGAGAACCTCTTGCTGTGAGGCAGCAACGCTACCACTGCACCACCGCGGATGTACCAGCATTACACTATTATATAAACACCTATATACCGGCATTACACTGTTATTATATAAACACCTATATACCGGCATTACACTGTGTTATATAAACACCTATATACAAGCATTACACTGGTATTATATTTTGAGTGGAACAAATCATACAGAACGTGTATGTCTTTAGCTGCTACTGTGAGCTACATAGGTCTATACTCTCATTACAGACCAGTAATAGCATAGATAATTGCGGGTAGCATTTAGTGAGTATAAGGTGTCATTTTGACAGAGGTTATAAGCAAATCGAACAGCTTCTCTTGCAGTCAAGTTAGACAGCATCATAAGAACAGTTGGAGTATAAAAGCCACTTAATAAGGATGGATGGCTTAGGAATGCATGTTTGTAGAATTAAACATTTTACTGCATAGAAAATATGTAGGACACTGTTATGTACTGTACTGAATTTGAAGCTCTGCTAAATAACTAGAAAGTCTAATAATAAAATAAAACACAGTATTGGTAAAATGCAGATTATGTTCCAAATATACAGGCACCTTCCACGTTACAGCAAATTATTTCCAGTAAAATTTCTCAATTACAATGAAATACCAGAAAAACCTAGGGAATCAGTAATATCGTAAGGAGTTAAAATTGCCTTTTAGTTAAACTGCTTGGTTTTAAATTCTTAAATTTAAAAACATATAAATAAATAAATGCATAATTTACTTTGTCTGGAAATTATTTCTTTTCTCAGCAGGGATCCACAAAAATTGGATTACCTCACATGAACTAGTGCTAGTAATCAAAATCCCAAGCTTTTTGCACCAAAACATTATGCCCATTCCCTCATTTTAGCAGATTTCCATCCTTTCTGAACTGAAATTATTTGTTCTGCTCATCCTTGTTCTAATGATGATTGTGGATGTGAAATGCTGAGCTGGGTGGATCAGATATCCACATCCTCAGCAACAACGTCCAGCTTATTCTGTGATACCATACAATTAATGTAGCCTCTCAGCAAGCTATGCCTACTCTATCTCCACTGGGGGGGCACTACCCCAAGTGGCGTCCTCACAACGTGCTCAAACCACCTCAATGGACTGTTCTCCGCATAGCCTTCTGTTACATATTGATGAAGTGATTATTATTTATATTGTCATGTAAGGTGCATCTGACTTCAGGCTAAAAGATAAGGCAGTATTAGGCAACCTTGAATATGTAACTGAATGGATTGTATAAGAGTATTCTGTATAGAAGACTTCCAAGATAGCTGCACATTGATCAACAGCATAACTTCAGCTCTTCCAGTGTGAAAACAGAAACTTTAGTAAATGCACTGACTGGATGCCACCAAAGAAGAAATTTGAGAAACCTGAAAGAAAATCAATCAGAAAAGGTGAAAAGAAAACACTTTCTGTAAAAGGTTCTGTAGCTGTTCAGCAAAAAACAGTTCAGTCTTCATCTTTGGTACAACAGATGATTTCCAGTAATTTACATAAAAAAAATAAATCAAATGTATTCAAAGGTGATTAAAATAAATGAAACATTGAAGGAGTATATCAATTCAAACAAAAAAGGCTGGGAAAAATCAAAGAAGCTTAATCTAGCCATTCAGGTGAACTGATAAAACTACAAAAATCAGAGGATGACATGAGGAAAAAGTTGGGAGAATATATGGTTTCTCAAGAACTTTTTAAATAGTAGAGTTTGAAGAAAGAGTGCACAGATTTTCTGCTGTACCAGAGAAACTGGAAGGAAAACATTGTATTTGTTTTATGAAATCACAAATAAGCAACTGGACTGGTGTCCAATGGCAGAAATTGTTAACTGAAAGGGCACATCATGTATGTGCTCCAAAGCTGGCCATGAGGAAGCATCCAAGACCTGTATTAGTTAAGATGTTGTCATACCAGCAGAAAGAGCTGATCCTGACAAAACTATGGCAGAAATACAAAGTATTAAAAATTGGAGACAACAGAGGCTTTGGAGAAAATTATTATTCACTGTACACCAGACAGAAGAGAAGCAGATTTATCCCAGCAGTCAGAGAATGTCAAGAGACAGGTGTGAGATTCAAACTGCTGTATCTAGCTGTCTTCATAGTGTCTTTTTTTGTGGAGGATCAAAGTATATTTTATCTGTGACGGTCGTGGATTATTCTTTGAGGATCAAAGTATTTTTGACACAGATCAAGCTTAATAGGATATAAAAAAGTTTATCCAACAAAAAGTGAGTCAGCAAGCAGAAGGGGACTCTGCTTCTTATTCATCTCTTGGTAAGGTTAATAGAAAAACTTTGCAGTGAAACATTTCCCATTGTTCCAAAGGAAAATGCTTCTTGAGAGACAGAAAAAAAAGTACAGGAGTCTAGTGTTGGGAGATGGAGATGAACAGGAAGAAATGCTAGTAAATAACTGGAAGACTATAAAGCTTCTTATCACATTTGTGAAATATGGCTTTACAAGAAAAAGTGACTGAAGAACACTGGACTTCTGTTAATTGTGTTAAATGAGAGTAGAATGGTTCATAGGTTCATAGATTAGTACTAGGCTAACTGCATTATAGACCATTTTAAGCCTAGCCAATTACCCAATGTGAGAATCAAACCATGTACCTTGCATCTGTAAAGTACACACCTTAACCATTATGCCAACCTCCCAACCATGTGGATTCAGGTCACCCATTACCAACACCAATTCATGCTGAACTTTCCATTCAATGGAAAGCTTATGCCCCAGTTTGTATCATTAATGTTTAGAAGGATGCTAAAAGGGGAAAACTAGCTGTAAGTAAAACTATTTTTGTTCGTATTAGTATTTGTATAAAACATTTCATGATATAAACTGCATGTTACATACAGTAAATCAGTTTTGTGAAATGTGTAGTCAGGGATAGTTTAAATGTGGGGAGGGTCTTTTCAGTGAATGTTATGTGTTAAGATATTAAAATAAAAAAGTACTTTTTAACTGTAAGAAATATGGGTTTAAAAATATAACAAGAAAAAAGTTTGACAAAAAGCAAATTTAATGTCCATATGCTGTGATCTTGGGCTGCTAGGGTGTGGGTCGGGTGTAAAAGTGTACTTATTATAATATATGTAGAATTGGGATGTTTTATCTTAGGTTCATAGGTTGGTTCTAGGCTATCGGCCCACGGGCCTACATAAGCCTAGCCAACAAGGTTCCCTGGCTTACACCACCCAAGAAAGTTATTTTCCTGTGGCACTGTTGAGCAGAGACACAGATGTGATCCCCGGGTGTATTTCCTATTTCCCATCCACTCATCAAGATTTTTCTTGAAGAGTGCTAATGAAGAACTTTGCTTGACATAGATGGGTAGCTTGTTCCAGGGTATGGGAAGTCTCTGGGACAGGAATCTATCCCTCCAGCATGTCCTAATTATTGTGGTGACAAGGTTTAGGTCCCTAGAGCGTGTAGCTCAGAGGGATTGGGATTTCTTTAGGTGTAGCATATCCAGCAACTCTGGGTTTGACATAGCTTTATATGTTAGGCAGAGATTAGGCGATATGCTACGGAGTAAACCTGGAGTTTTTTGGAGGCAGTCAGTGTAGGGCATTTGTTTGAGGCCAGTAATCCTCTTTGTCAGGTACTTCTGTGGCCTCTTATTTCATAAGGGGGAATGTCTAAATTACTATCTTTGGCTTAAGCTGTGAACATGTATTTTTGTAAGCATGTAGGCTTTAAAAATAAGAAAAAACTTCCCCAGCAGCCTTAATACTTATAATGCAGCTGATAGAACAGTGTACAATTTAGTTTTATTTAAAGATAGCTTGTGTGTTTTTTCTTAGGACTAAAAGTTGATGTTTTCTGAAAGCATACAGGCTGTTTTTCATATCTGGGAAGGGAAGTGAAACAAGAAAAGAACAGATAACAATCAGTGTAACTAGGAGCATAGGCTGTAGTGTACATTTTAGCATGGGAGACCTTAATTTTAGGTTAAATAATGCCTGTAAGTGTAGCTGTTGATTTGGGGCAGCTGTTCCCTTCTGGAGTTTAAACTTTATGTTTTGAAAGATGTATTTAATTTTTTGTGTGTGTTCCAAGTTAATAGGAATGGGGTGTTTTGTATGTAGTTTTTTTTTATTTGAGAGTTTTCTTTAAAACAGAAAGTGTTGAAAAATGTGACCTAGTTTCAAATGGAGATGAGAAGAAACAGGTGTACAAAAGATTAGCCTACCAAACATTAGTCATTATCATCAGTCCTGTTTTTCCCATTTTTTTACATGGGGTTGGTGAATCATGTTAACTGTCACCATCTCTCTTGATTCAGTGCCACACTCGTGCCTTCTTTGACCCTCATGTCTGATTGTCCTAGATCTTCTTTCACACAACCCATCCACCTCTTTGCTGGATGTCCTCGTTTCTTCTTAACTTCTTCCTGTCTGTCCCAAAGCTTCTTCACCAGATTGTCTTCTGCTTTTTTGCACGTGTCCAAGCTACTGTAATGTGTTCTCTTTGATATTTTCAGCAATGGAGCTACTTTGGCTTCTGATCTTCTGTCCTCATTTGTTCATCTGTCTCACAAAGTACATCCTACAACCCTTCTCTTCCATCACCCCTAGTTTCTTCATCTGCTCTTCCTTTACTGCCCATGTTTCTGTACCATACAGTAGTACTGGTCACACCACTGTCTTGTACACCTTACTTTTCAGCTTCTTTGGCATTCTTCTTTCATAGACTACACCTGACACTCTATGCCAGTTGGCTACAGCCCCTCTGATTCTAGCTTTGACCTCTTCATTCAGACGTCACTTCTCCACAACCACCCCTCCCAGATGCTTGAACTATTTACCTGTTCCACTATCTTCCCTTCTATCTCAAGTCTCAGCTTCTTCTGACTTCCCCAGTTTACTGCCATTACCACGGTCTTATCTGTGCTTAGTTTCATCCCATGTGCCTTCAGTTTTGCATTCCATTGCTCTGTACTTTGCTGGAGTTCTTGTTCAGAGTCTGCCTGTAATGCTGCATCTTCTCAATGCAGGAACTTTGTTGATCTGTCCCCTACAACCTGTTTGCTAATGTAGTCTACCTGTATAAACAGCAGTGGGCACAGAGCTAAACCCTGGTGTACACCCACTCCCACTGGAACCCCTCTGTGAGGCCGAGCACTGTTTGTATTTGAGTCATTGGATCCTTGTACATAGCCTGCATTAATTCTACCAATATTTCTGGGACTCCTAACAACAACAGTACTGACCAGGTCAGCTTTCTTGGGACCTTGTCATAGTCTTTCTCCTAGTCTAGGAATGCCCCATTGGACTCTTTCCTCATCTCTAGCTTCTTCTCAACTATCTGTCTCACTGCAAACATCAGGTCAGTTGTGCTGCATCCTGATCTGAATCTGAACTGGTCATCTCCCATCTTACATTCTACTACTCTGTGTACCTGTTTATCAATCACTATCTATAGAAATTTCTTGCAATGTGATACGAGTTTGATTCCTCTGTACTGCCCACAGTTATGGATGTCCCTTTGTTCTTGTACACTGGCATGAGTATTCTTAATCTCTAGTCATCTGGGATATGCCTTTCTCTCCACACTGCTATAGGTACCCATAGGAGCCATTTCTCACCTATCTCCCCCAACATTTTTAATATATCTGCTGTGACCTCATCTGAGCCTGCTACTTTCCCTGACTTCATTTTCCTTAGTGCTATTCTTACTTCTTCTAAGGTAGGCTCCTCTTCTCTCATCATAGGCTGTTTCTGGGGGTAGTACAGCTTCTGTGTGGTTTTCTTCATTCAGAAGTTGCCGAAAATATTCTTTCCATCTGCCTTTGATGTCCTGTAGACTGGAAAGTAGGTTGTTGCTGGCATCCCTTATGAAGAGTGCCTGACTGTCTTCTTTATCTTTCTGTCTTTACCTTGCAACCTGATATAGTTTATTTGTGCCACCTAATGAGCCACTTTCCAGAAGATGGTAGAGTGCCTGTGATGCCCTGTTATTTGCTATTGCAACTCCTTTCTTAACAAACCAGTATTCCTTCCTAGCCTGGTCGATCTTTTCTGTCTCCCACTTCTTCCTCCACTCCTTCTTTCTTTTGGTGACTTCCTGGACTTCTGCATTTCACCACCATCTTTCCTTATGTACCTTATTTCCATACCTGGCTCGGTCACATATCTGTTCTGTAGTCCTAACACATGCTGTTTTTAGGCGCTGCCATTCTTCTTCAACTCCACCTATTGCCTCCTCTTCTTGGGGTGCAAGAGTCCCGAGTAATTCCTTGAACTGTTGTATTTTCTCCCCAGTCAACTTGCAGGTCTTCGGCCTGGTCTCTGTTGACCTTAGAGCCTTCTCTGACCACTGCTTGCAGCTGATTGTGGCAACCAGTGGTTTTTGATGTGGGCTGACTGAGTTTGCAGGCATTGATTCTACCCCAGTGCCTTTTCCTTACTAGGAGCAAGTCTACCTGAGTTGCATGTTGACTACTCGGACTACTCTTGTATGTGATCTCGTGACTGTCTCTCTTTCTGAACCATGTGTTGGCTACTATCAATCCATTTGCCAGACAGAATTCTAGAATGGCCTCTCCTCCTTTATTCCTGTTGCCCCACCCATGTGGACCCAGGCAGTCCTCATATCCTGTTCTGTCTGTCCAGATATGTGCATTCAAAGTCACCCATTATCAACACCAATTCGTCTTGTCCTGCTTTATCTAGTAGGTCCTACAACTGCTGTCTGAATGCACTCTTTTCCTCACTATCACAACCCTGCTGTGGGGCATAGGCTGAGATTATGAATACTGCACTATCATTACACTGGAGTCTGATTGCCTTGACTTTGTCATCTGTCTCACCACAACTCCCACACCATTTCTAGCCTGTCCCCCTCCTGAGTAGTAGACTCTGGATCCCAAGCCAAGTGGCTTTGCTGCACTGCCCTTCCATCTTGTATCTTGGATATCTAGGATGTCCAGCCTCCTCCATATCATCATGTCATCCACTTCCAAGCTGCGTCCTGTCAGTGAACCCACATTAAGTGTACCAATTCTTAGTCCAGCTTTCACTCAACAGAGCTATCCCAGGTAATCCAGGCTGGGCAACTAGACACTGGGCAGCCAGTAGCTTATTGACCTAAGGCTGCTGGTCTTATGGCAGGCACACCCTGGCCAATAGGGGCACATACACCCCTCCAACCATTAGCATGGGTCCCTGGCATAGGTCGGAGTAGGCCGGATTCACAACCCACTTATCACCAGTAACTACACATGCCCATTTGACAACATTAGTTAACATGACCGACTCACCTAGAGGCATATTTTACACTATCGAGTGGCTAGCCCTGCCACGGTGCACAGTCTGTGATCTGTGTTCTCCAATCTTGAGGATACTGTGCACCTCAGTAGATGCACCAAAGCAGTTGGTCTGTACAACCCTTCCCCCTATAGGGCACAAGAGTGTGCTGCTGCAGATAGCTCCATTAATTGGTGAGTTTGAGATGGAAACATTCAGCATGTTTTTCATAGATGGGAGGAAACCCACAGAGACATAGGGAGAACATGCAAACTCCAGACAGGCATTGGTCAGAGGTTAGGATCAAACTTTGTATCTTGTGCATGGGGGGGGTGAAGACCTTAACCATATGCCAACTGGTCTCCTACTAAACATTAGTATGTGCATGTAACACAAACGCTGGAAATATACTTTCAGTAAAACTTCCATGTATAATAGTTGGGAACATTATCCTGGAATATGAATGACCGTACAGGTTTAGAGAAAAAGGAAAGAATATTGTATTATTAAGAAATGCAGAATGCAAAAAGTAATGCTGCAGTAGACACATTTGGAAAGAAATAAACGTGAATTTGACAAAGAGAGGATTTTGGAATGGACATTCAGCAGAATATCAGGGACAGAGGAAAACGGGACTAATTATAATAATTGCTGGGGGGGGGGGGGTGTCCAACAGAAATAGATGAGGAAAAAAGGCAAAAATGGTAGATTTGTGATAGTAAGGAGTTACTGGCAATGGAGGAGGATTACTGGCTTATATTTGTATTCCATTGAAAGGTGCTTTTATGGAGCTTAAAAACATTTTGAGAAAAATCAGCTTTTAGCAGAGAATATTATTTATAGTGGGGCCTGGAATTTGACCTGCAATACCTAGGATGTATTAGGGCAACCTAGAAGGGACAATATAACAAAAGAGGGTAGATTTCTGAAGAAATGTATGAAAATATATGGTATGGAAGATGTGTATTCAGTAGTAGGAATTCAGAATTTACATGTTATTCTCCCAAGATTCAATAACGGGACTAGACTAGATGGAGATTATGTTTCACAGGCGCATGTGCATTTAATTGAACGCTTGGTTACAAATCCAATATCTATTTCTGATCATGCACCAATAAAAACAGCAGGGTAATGACATAAAAATAAGAAAGTGGGCACTTTTCCACCTTCCTGTTAAAAAGAGAGGAATTTAAGAATGGGTAATGGAAATTATTTGAGAGTTTTTAGGAAAGGTAGAAATATCTTCAGAAATTATAGAGACTTGGGTAAAATGAAAATGAAGTTTAAAAATAGTGTCAAAATAAAAGGGAGAGAGATGGTTAAGAAGTAATTGGAATTACTTAGAGGGGATGACAAAGGTTAAAGTGTTGCAGAATAAGGGGAATCTCACAGAACAAGAGGAGGAGTAAGTGCAGACTGCTGTAAAGCAAATAAGGGAATATCTGAGTAATATGCAGGAGTTTAGAAATATTGCAGTTAAGCAACTATTTTTGAATACAGTTCCAGAACACAAAAACTTTTAGCAAAATGACTTGGGCAACAGAAAGTTGAAAGGGTTTTCACCAAACTTAGGGTACCTATAACAAGAAAAATAACTAGAGATCCTGTAGAGGTTTTAGAAATATTCTGGAAATTTTATGAAAATGTATATAAAGCAGAGAAATGTAGAACTCAAGAAAGAGTGCAAATGGAAGTATTTATGGAATATTTAATTGATGAGGTTTAACATTGAACAGTTAATATAAGAGGTGACGAGATAAAAACAGTGAGGTATGATCGACCTTCAGGAAAGTGTCCAGAAACAAGTAGCATTCCTGTGGAAGTTTGGAAATTAGGGGGGAAGAAAGTGATCAAGATCTGGAAGGTTTTGTTTAACAGTATTTTAAAAGGAGGGGAACCACTAATATCTTGGGAGAAAACTGTGGTGGCTGTTACCTAAAGATGACAAAGAGCTTTCAGAACCAGCTTCTTACAGACACATTTCAATTTTACACCACAATTACAAAGTGTTTATGTCCATACTGGCTTAAAGAATGGCAAAGGTGTTGCCAGAATTGATAGATATGGATCAGTGTGGTTTTGTGAAAGGGAGACGCGTGTTTAACAACATTAATAGAGCAATGATGATCTAAGGGAAGGAGAATATAACAAAATACCTGTGTTGCTGTTGGGTCTTGATGCAGAGAAACCATTTGACAGAGTAAGCTGGGATTTTTTGAGTAGGCATTGGAGCCATTTGCATTCCCTGATACAATAATAAGGTTAATCAGAAGGGCATAGGAAGGATCAGAGGCAAGAATTAAAGTGGGAGGGTTCTTCTCTGATAAGCTTTGTTTAAACAGAGGAACCAGATAGGGGTGTCCTCTTTCCCATTTGTTATTAGCTTGGCATTTAGAGCCTTTGGCAAAGAAAATAATGGACTCAGAAGTCTTCTTATTTCGGCTTCTCCTATTAGAGGTTGCCACAGCAGATCAACTGTTTCCATTTCTTCCTGTCCTCTGTATCTTGCTCTGTCACACCAACCACCTGCATGTCCTCTCTCACCACATCCATAAACCTTATCTTAGGCCTTCCTCTTTTCCTGTTACCTGGCAGCTTCATCCTTAGTATCTTTTTCCCAATATATACTGCATCCCTCTTCAGCACATGTCCAAACCGATGTAATCTTGCCTCTCTGGCTTTGTCTCCAAACCTTCCAACCTGGGCTGACCCTCTAATATACTTATTCCTAATCCTGTCCACCCTCGTCACACCCAGTGCAAATCTTAACATCTTCAACTCTGCCACGTCAAGCTCTGACTCCTGCCTTTTTGTCAATGCCACTGTCTCCAACCCATATAACATAGCTGGCCTCACTACCCTCTTGTAGACCTTCCCTTTCACTCTTACTGGTACTCGTCTGTCACAAATCACTCCTGACACTCTTCTCCACCCACTCCATCCTACCTGTACTCTCTTCTTCACCTCTCTTCCACACTCACCATTACTCTGAACTGTTGATCCCAAGTATTTAAACTCATCCACCTTTGCCACCTGTACTCCCTGCATCCTCACCATTCCTCTATCCTCCCTGTCATTCACACACATATATTCGGTCTTAGTCCTGCTGACCTTCATTCCTCTTCTCTCTAGAGCATATCTCCGCCTCTCCAGGGTCTCCTTCACCTGTTCCCTACTGTCACTACAGATCACAATGTCATCTGCAAACATCATAGTCCACGGGGACTCCTGTCTGATCTTGTCTGTCAACCTGTCCATCACCATAGGGATATAATTTGTATGGCAATCATGAAAAATTGGCCTTATTTGTTGACAATATTGTTTTGCACCTAATAAATCCAGAAAAGGACAGCTCAGTGTTTTGGAACATTTTGAGATGGTTTCAGGTCTTTTCAGGGTATAAAATTAAAGAAGGTAAAGGCTGTAACTGTAAATTATATATAACCACACATTGGTTCAGCAGTATCCATATATATAAGGACATGAAGTATTAGGAGTATGGATTAAAAAAAAAAGCTTTTGTTATGAAATCCAACGATATTTGGGAAGAGACTAAACCAAAGATAATACAAAAACTGAGAAAATGTAAACTCTTATTTGTGGATATGGATAGTAAGATACAAGCAGTAAAAATGTTTTGAGCCCTTTTGTCAACCCAGGGAGAAGTTGTGGACAGTAATAAGTAATTAATTGAAAGAATTTATCTGGGAGAGAGAGAGTTAATGTGGGATAAGTTGAGCCTTCCAGTAGAACTATGTGGTTTATGTTTACCTAATTTGAAAAGATATTTTAGAACTACATAGTTAAGGCTGGTATAAATAATACAAGCAGACAGTTATAATTCAAGTGGAAAGGGATGGTGATGAAGCAAGGGGGAAGTTCAGGAAATAGACTGAGTGGGATTTTGGATGCAGATTTTTAGGGAAAATAACAACCATACAGAATATTGTATCCAAAAAGTAGTAGAAGGTATTCTAACAACTAAGCCAATATGAGAATGGAGAAAGGAGATTTTGCCAGTAGGAATTACTGCAAGCAGAAATTAGACAAGAGTGGGCTGGAATGTACTGTAGAAACCTGCCCATTGAACCAGGATATTGGGAACAAATAACTGTAAAAATAAACAAAAAATGGTCAGGCTTGCAAACCACAAAAAGGTCTCCAAGGCACTCATCACTGTGCGAAACGTACTTTACTCAAAAATAACAAAAATAAAAATGATAAGCGCTTTCGCCCTGTACAGTATCAAGACTTCATTTATAGGAAGAGCTTAGCAAAGATAAATTCATTGTTTTATTCTTAAAAATGTTATAGCACAGAAACATGATTGAGCCAGAAATAAAAATACAGTACTTTTAATGGGCCAAAGCAAATGAAACAAAGGTAAGCGCTTTCGCACTGCTGAGTGCTTCTTCAGACCCCAGTCATGTTTCTGTACTATAACATTTTTAAGAGTTTTATATGGTTTAGTTTACTGCACAGTTAGTTCCTCGAGGTTTATCTTTTTCTGTCTTTATTAATTGTTTTATTTTTATTATAAAAGTCCTTGTGATTGTATTGCATTATAAATGTTAGGATTGTTAAAAAAATGTGGTTTTAAAAATGGAGTTGAAGGGGGGGGTGCGTGTTTTGAATGTAGATTTTTTATTGATTTTTAAGTCGAACACATGCAACCAGGATGGAGTATTTTATCCATTTGTTTTAAAAGGAGTTTGTCTAATGAAATCTTGTAATTGTACAGGATGTAAGTGCTTCTCCTTTTCATTTTTGTTATTTTCAAGTTATTAAAGTATGATGTTAAGTTGTCAATCTCGCCTTCATTCTTGCTGGATGGGTTCGGCTCCGACTCGGCCTATACTAAAACTCGAGAGCTAATTGTACCGGCTCGAGACAACCCTATATCCCATGATGCTAGGCGGTAACTACCCAGATCTTGTTTGCCGCTTTCGCTAGCGAGGTGCTCTTTTTACCGGCTCACAGGTTAGTGACTAAATTTAAGAAAAATTCTAGTTTTTCTACTTAGTTTTCCCATTATATTGTCTAAATAGGCTAGTTTTACTGTTATTTCAAATTTTAGCTCCTATTTTTATCCCTTATCCCAGTTATACTCCCCACCCTAGGTTAGGCCTTTGGCCCTTCTATTTTTTCTTAAGTTCCCTCACAGGGATTCTTAGCTGTCTGTGTGTGCCTTTAGTGTCCCTGTAGCCCTGTCTGTTTGAGAGTGTGTGTGCGTGTTTCTAACTTTAGAATCTTGTTTTTCTTTTCGACAGCAATATGTCGAAAGAGACAAAGGTTTCAAGCTTCAAGAAGTGTGACTCATGCTGTCAGAAGATATCGCTGACAGACGGTCACACTTCTTGTGTTTATTGCCTGGGACCCCTGCACCTGCAGGACTCTTGTTCTGTGTGCCATGCATTCACCCCAAGAGTCCTGCAGGAGCGCAGGAATAAGTTGATCTTGTGGGGCTTGTTAAAGCCCGAAGGTTCCCCGGCTAAGTCCGTGCCGGGGAGGCCTTCGAAGCCATCCAAACCGTCGGCTCTGTGCTCTAAGCCTTCGGATGGTGGCTCACCTTCTGTGACACGATCGGCTCCTGCTGGAACCGATATGTCTGTATTGCAGCTTCCTGCATCGGCTCCGACCGGAGCCGATGCCTCTAAGACTTAATCTTCACAGTCGGCTCCGGCTGGAGCCGATGTGTCTACGGCTCCATCGGCTCCACCAATCTCAATGCCCTCCACATGTAAGAGGTCCAGATCTCCATCTCTGGAATCTATCCATTCGGCTCCGAGATCACCTTTACTCTCGGAGCGGAGCCATCGGAGCCATTCCTCTCGGTCTTCCAGGCTTTCCGACCATGACCTTGAGAGGGTGGTTAGCAGACTGTTAAAGTCTCAGGCACTGACCCAAATGCTTCACAGCCCATCTCATCAGACAGCGGCTACATCCATACAGCCTACTATTCCTCCTTCGACTCTGCCCAGTGTTCGGAGCTGGAGCTCCTCAGAGCCGTGACCGTTGTGACGTCGGAGCCGATACCTCTCCCTTCGGCTCCTTCGTCTGCTCCGATCTCATCCATAGTGCCTTCCTTGGAGGGATCCGGGCGCTTGGACTCTCTCGCCAGCTCCAAGGGGGCGAGTGGCATCGGACCCTTGTCCGACCCCATTCTCCCTCTCGGAGCGTCGGCGCTGGTGAGTTTGGCCTCGACATCGGCTTCGGAGCCATCCCTTTCGGTGCCGGCTGGGGTTCCTAGTTCTTCGGAGCGCGAGCCCTCTGGCCTGCCTGATAGGGGCGCCTTCGAGGTCATGAGGAGCGTACTGGCCCCAGTGCCTGCTCTACGGTCAGCTGCATCAGCTCCTCCCACTGTAGTGCCTGCTGAGGTCTCTTCCCACTCTCTCTCCCCCGGCCGTAGAGATCCAACGCCTCAGGTTTCCCCACTGGGAATATCCTCCTCTTCTGACGTTTCTCCTGATCCATCAGGTGAACCCCCGCGTAAGAGGACATGTAAGAGGAAGCATGTGGACTCCCCTGAGTCCGTCACATCTGATACTGACTTGGATGAGTCGGAAGGATCCCCAAGGTCCCCCTCTGAGGATGTCTCCTTTTCTGACATCCTTGAAATCCTTAAACAGAGGGGAAACTGGTCTTCCCTTAATCCTTCCGAGGACGAGTCGGTTTACCTGGAGGCTTTTGGTTCTCGACCCTCCACCTCCTGGGTGTCTCCGCCCTTCGACCCCCTTATGGAAGTGGTGGCGCGGAAGGCGTGGACGGCCCCTGATTCAATGGAACCCACACCACGGAGGCCTTCCAAATTTATAACAGCCCCTTCGGATAAGCAATTTTTATCTAAAGGTGTCCCAGTTGATGCCATGGTGGTGGCGGGAGCCACCAAGAAGGAACTGGCTGATCCTTCAGTGCCTATCCATCCGCCTAACAAGGAATCTAGGACAATGGATAGGTATGGCAAGCGGATGTTCTCGTCAGCGACCTTTGCCATGCGGTCGCTGAATTACTTATGCCACTTCACCCGTCTTCAAAGAGACATTCTCAAAGAACTGGGTGAGGTTCTACAGGATCCATCAGCTGCTGGGTCTCAGGACAAAATTAACTCACAGCTAGGAACCCTGAATTCCATTGTCAACTCCTCCATGCGGCTTATTTCCTATGCAGCCGATGGAGCGAGTAGGGCCGCAGGCACAGGTGTGGCTTTAAGGCGTCATGCCTGGATGTGGCTTTGCAACTTTGCAGACCCCTTCAAGGCGTCCTTCACTAACTCCCCCTTTGATGGTTCAGCGTTGTTTGGACCTCAAGTGAAAGATACTTTGACCAGATGTGAACAAAATGGCAAGACTCTTTCTGCCATAGGAGTCCGTTTTTCAACCCCATCTAGACCATATCCTAAGGGTCAAAAGGGTGGAAAAATGTGGTTCCGCAAATCACAAGGAGTCACGCCTGACGCAAGAGGTCAGTTCCCCCCTAGAGGCAGAGGAGGGAACAACAACAACAGATGCCGTCCAAGAGGAAGAGGGGGTCCGCAGAATCAGGGTAGCAGAGAAACCCTCTCTGACAAACCCTTCCAGCATCCCTGAGGTGCTGCCCGACTGTCCACCTTCGGAGGCAGTCGGGGGAAGATTATCGCTGTACCCACAAGCCTGGCTCTCCCTCACTCAAGACAAATGGGTGCAGTCGATTATATCCGAGGGTTACAAAATCCCCTTTATCCAAACCCCAACTATTCAAATGGGGTCTCTTCCAGACGTTCCACCCAGTCTAAGGGAACAAGCAGCACTAGAAATATCAAAGCTGCTAAAAAAGAGAGCCATCCAGCCAGTCCCAGCAGACCAACTAGGATCTGGAGTCTACTCAAAGTTATTTTTGGTACCAAAAAAACCAGGGGACTGGAGGCCAGTATTGGATCTCAGCAAACTAAACAAGTTTGTAAAAAGAACGAGGTTTCGGATGGTCACGCTACAGTCCATTCTACCCCTTCTGGGCAAGGACAATTGGATGTGCTCAGTGGACCTTCAGGATGCGTACTATCACATCAAAATACACAGGTGCTCCAGAAGGTTTCTCCGCTTCCGGCTGGGGGCCAGTCACTACCAGTTCAGAGCCCTGCCCTTTGGTCTCACTACAGCCCCCCGAGTGTTCACCAAATGTGTGGCAGTGGTTACGGCTCACCTGAGACGTCAAGGATTCCAGGTGTTTCCATATCTAGACAACTGGTTCCTCACTGCCACCACCAGGCGTCAACTTCTTCTAGCCAGAGATTACACCATTCACATTTGCAAAGGGCTAGGTATCTCTCTAAATTTCGAAAAGTCTGCCTTGTTGCCTTGTCAGTCTATTACCTTCATAGGCGCCACCTTGGACACCGTGCAGCTCTCAGCAAAGTTAACAGAGCAGATGGTCTTAGATATTCAAAATCATGTTCACGTCCTCCTTCAGAGCAACAAAATTCAGGCCAGGTATGTTCTGAAAGTATTAGGTCTCATGGCGGCAGCCATCACGCTTCTTCCCCTTGCCCGCTTTTACATGCGGCTTCTTCAGTGGATGCTTTTCTCCCAGTGGTCCTTCCAACAGCTCCCTATGACACACAAGATCTTAATAACTCTATCTTGCAAAAAACATCTGTCTTGGTGGATGGTCTCCCCTCAAGTCCATCAAGGCAGACCATTTACTCCCCCCCCCCCCCGGTCGCCACAGTCACATCGGACGCCTCCCTGATTGGGTGGGGGGGGCATTTTCAGGGCAGGACAGTCCATGGCACATGGCAACCTTTCGAATGCCACTTGCACATAAATGTCCTGGAGATGAGAGCAGTGCTTTTGACGTTGCAAGCCCTCCAAGACTCTCTCCCCCTGGGGACTATTGCAATTCAAATGGACAATATGTTCGTAGTATGGTATATCAACAAGCAGGGCAGAACCAAGTCCTATCCCCTGTGTCGAGAAGCACTCAGACTCTGGCAATGGGCGATCTCTTCTCAGCGGTTTCTGATAGCAACGCATATCCCCGGGAAGTCCAACGTCGTAGCAGACAGGCTGAGCAGAGCTATTCTCATGCCCCACGAGTGGTCTCTCAAGCAATCGGTGACGGAGGAAATTTTTTGGAAGTGGGGGTTTCCTTGCTGCGATCTTTTTGCCACACCACAAAATAGCAAGTGCCTTGACTTCTTCACTCTCTTCCCCCTTCCAGGCCATCCCCCCAGAGATGCTCTAGTCCACGATTTGCCTCAGGGACCTCTATACGCTTTTCCCCCCTTTCCATTAATCACACAGATAATTCAGAAAACTACCGCCTTGACAGCCAAGAAGATTCTCATTGCCCCTTATTGGCCTCGACAGATATGGTTCCCGTTCCTGCATCGTTATCTTTTGGAGCAGCCTTGGCATCTGGATCCAGTGCCAGATCTTTTGGCCCATCAGTCAGGGCAGCTGCACCAATCCCTCCAATCTCTCAACTTCACAGCTTGGTTGCTCCACTTCCGTCCCTAGCCAGGCTTCCAATGATTTCAAATTCTGTCCGGGATATTATCGTAGCTTCCCTTAAGTCTTCCACCAGAAGGATCTATGCTAATGAATGGCAACGTTTTTCCTTCTGGGCAAAGGCTAGGAATATAGATCCCTTCACTGCTCCAATACACTCGGTCTTAGATTTCCTAGCTGAAATTTTTCATTCAGGATCTTCTTCCTCCATAGTAAAAGTTCAGTTAGCAGCCAAAGTTCAGTTAGCAGCCATTTCAAATTTTCACATAGGCCTGTCGGACTCCAGAATCATGTCCCATAAGCTTTGCAAGGCATTCCTCAGAGGTATCTTTTTACTCAAGCCCCCGATCAAAGACCCCCCCCCACCACAGTGGGATTTAAACTTAGTTTTAACATCCTTGATTCTCCCTCCCTTTGAACCTGCGGCTTCCTGTTCATTGAAGTTACTTTCCTGGAAGATGCTCTTCCTAGTCGCCATTACATCTGCTAGGAGAGTATCTGAACTTCATGCCCTTTGCATTCGTCCTCCTTATTTAGTTTTCCACAAAGACAGAGTTTCTCTAAGAACTAACCCGTCTTTTTTTACCTAAGGTGGCTTCTCAGGCAAATTTAAATCAATCTATTGATCGTCCAGTTTTCTTCCTAATCATTCAAACAGGGCGGAGCAAAAACTGCATTGCCTGGACGTTCATCGTCAGCTCCGCTACTATCTGGACAGAACTAAACAAATCAGGAAATCTGATCAACTCTTTTTATCATATGCAGAAAGTAGAAAGGGCCTTCCGGTATCCAAAGTAACCCTGTATAGGTGGCTGTCTTCTGTGATTACCTGTATTTATCAACTCAGAGGTAAAGAATTGCCATCTAGGCCAAGAGCCCATTCAACCAGAGCGTTGGCTACATCAGCAGCCTTTCAAGCTACATTGCCAATAGACACTATCTGTGCGGCAGCCACATGGGCCTCTCCTCATACCTTTGTTACACATTACAAATTGGACATGGCCTCCAGAAACAGGGCAAATTTTGGTTCCACCGTTCTCAAGAGTCTGTTCCAATGAGCCACCCAGGATGAAGGTGCTAGGGACGCGGTCCCATCCAGCAAGAATGAAGGTGAAATTGACAACTTAACATTGAGAAGTTATGTACCTACCATAACGTTCCATGTTAGTTGTCTTCTCTCGCCTTCTTTCTTGCGTCCCGCCCACCATCCCCCTAGCCTGGACAGACCGAGAGTTTTTTTCCCCTTCTTCTAAGGGACCTTATCTGGCACTATTCCAAGCCAAAACAGTGGTCCTGGGGTAGCTACGGCTTCAGATAGTGATATTTGGGGAGTTCTCCTTTCTCCTCCTCCACCTCAGTGGGGAGACTGAATTGGCTATTGTTTTCTCAGCTACCAAACAAGATCTGGGTAGTTAGGGGTTGGGAGGGTGGCCCAGTGGTTAAGGTGTTTGCCTTACAAACACAAGGTGCAGGGTTTGAATCTCACAAGGGATAATTGGCTAGGCTTAAAAAATGGTTCGCAAGGGCAGTTAGCTTAGTACTAATCTATGAACCTAATCTATGAACCTATTTGATTTAATAAGTTAATCAACATTCCTTATAGGGGTGGGAGGTTGGCATAATGGTTAAGGTGTTCACCTTACAAACACAAGGTCCAGGGTTTGATTCTCAGATGGGGTAAATGGCTAGGTTTAAAATGGCCCACAAAGGCAGTTAGCCTAGTACTAACCTATGAACCACCTAGCATCATGGGATATAGGGTTGCCTCAAGCCGGTAAAATTAGCTCTCGAGCTTTAGTATAGGCCGAGTCGGAACCGAGGTTTGGCTCCGAACCCATCCAGCAAGAAAGAAGGCGAGAGAAGACAACTAACATGGAACGTTATGGTGGGTACATAACTTCTCATTTTGCATTGTGATGAGTGCCTTGGAGTCCTTTTTATGGTTTGCATAACAAATAACTCTAGCAGGAAAGGTAATAGAATGGGATGTGGCCAAGAAGGCATTTGGATTGTAGATTAGAGACTGCTTTCCCTACCAGGGCTTGATCTCAGAGTACAAGTAAAGAGAAAGGGATAGGGGAATTTTAAGTAAAAGACCCACTATGGTTCATAGGTTCATAGGTAGGTACTAGGATCTCGGCTCTGGGGCCTATATAAGCCTAGCCAAAAAAGGTCCCTAGCTTTCGCCACCCAAGAAAGTTATTTTCCTGCGCCCTGTCTAGCAGAGCCACAGAAGTGATCCCCGGGGTGAATTTCCTATTTCCCATGCAATTGTCGAGATTTTTCATAAAGAGGGCTAATGAGAAGCTTTGCTTGACATGAATGGGTAGTCTGTTCCAGAGCACGGGAAGTCTCTGGAACAAGAATCTATCCCTCCAGCATGTTCTGTTCATTATGAGTTTTTTTGAGAGATGGTCTGCATATGGCATCTGTTTGAGGCTGGTAATCCTCTTAGTGAGGTATTTTTGTGGCCTTTCTAGCTGTTGTAGTTGTCTTGTGAGGTACGTGCCAAACGAGGTGTTGTACTCTATAATGGGTCTGATGAGAGATGAGTAGAGAGGAACAATGACCTCTTTTTTTCTGGAGGTGAACCCTTTTGTGATGAGGTGTGCCATGTAGAAGGCTTCCTGACTACTTTGGTGATGTGATTATCAAAGGAGAGACTACTGTCCACTTGTTTCCTAAGGTCCCTTATTACACTTTCGGTGTTTAGCAGGCCACCACCTATGTGGTAGTTCATGGATACATTGTTTTTCCCAAAGGGGATGACAATGCACTTCTTGGCATTGAGCTTGAGGCCATGACTTTGACACCAAGCATCAGTCTCAATGAGGCCCCTTTGTAGAATGCCTACATTATTAAGCGATTCTATTATGGCACCTTGTGTGCAGTCTTCTGTGAACTTCACTAGCCAAACACCTGCTGTATTAGCCTGGACTTCTGAGAAGTAGATGTCAAATAGGAGAGGACCCAGGACTGAGCCCTGTGGTACTCCACTTGTCACTGGTCTGAAGTTAGATTTGGAGTCGGCTACTTTCACTGTGTGGGTTCTGTCAGTGAGTCAGTTGGCCAAGATGGGTGGTGTCAAAAGCCTTGGCGAGGTCAAGCTAGGCTCTGTCCACCACCTTACCCTCATCCACGGCTCTGCTGACTATGCCCAGTGTAGTGAGTTTATCTATAATTCCGGAGTGGGGGATGGTGTCAAAAGCCTTGGCGAGGTCAAGATAGGCTCTGTCCACCACCTTACCCTCATCCACGGCTCTGCTGACTGCTTCAAAGAAGTCAATCAGGTTTAGGAGACATGACCTACCTTTTACAAACCCAAACTGAGTGGAGTCCAGAGTTTGGAGGTTACCTATCTCCTTGTTTATAACCTCCAAGATGATACGTTTCATAGCCTTGCAGACCAGGCTCATCAGGCTAATGGGGCGGTAGTTCCCGGGGTCCATGGTGGCGCCCCATTTGTGGAGTGGGATAACCATCACTGTGTGCCATTCAGTAGACACAAAACCTGAAATGAGGCTATGATTGAACATGGTACTTAGGTGGGATGCCAGTTCGTTCTGTAGTTCGTGCAGAACGCAGCCTGGGATGTTGTCAGGTCCCATGGATACCGTGTTCTTCGCTTTGGAGAGTGCGGTCTTTACTTATGCAGCTGTGATTATAGGGGCTTTGCATTCTTCCAGTATAGTGATGGGCCCTTTGGGGGGTGAGGGGGGGGTGTAGTTTGCCCTGAACCTATCTGCCAGGATGTTGGCAATATCAGTCGGTTCTATATATCTAGTGCCATTGTGCTGTAGCTCAGAGCAGATCTGAGTGTTGCCATTGAGATTCTTGATATAGCTATAGAATGCTTTGTGGCAATGTTTCTAATTGAATGTAGAACTGAAGCAGCTATTAAGTAATAGTAGGTCTTATAAAATACCACATGATAATTATAAGAATTAGAGGATTTTTGAAAAGATTGGATAGAGATACTGAAAAGTAATGTACAAAAAATTAATGAGAAAACATATATATATATGGCTCCTAAGTATGCAAGCAAGTCCAGAAGGTTTAGAATCTTTGCTTGGAAATGTTTGCATAGGTGTTTATATGCACCAAACAGAATTTTCCTCAGTTGGACAGCAGATGTTGGAGACGTGATGGAGAAGAAAATGATATCTGGAAACATATGTTTTGGGAGCGTAATGAGCTGGCAGATTTAAAAAATTCTCCACAGAGTACCCTATCAGAAATATTGGTTAAGCAAATGGCTGTAACTAAGGACATGATTCTTTTGAACCGGGATATAGGATCTGAATTGCCTAGACAGAGTAAGGCCTTATTAAGTTTAATTCTGTTAGCTGACAGAAAACCAATTACTAGAAAATGGAAATCAAAGTCTACTTTGAGGTGTTGAATATTATAAAAGAGTTAAAAGAACTGGAAGAGGAACCTTTAGAAAAGGGAAGGAGCAAAATACATAGAAATAAATGGAAATTGTGTGAACAATATACGCATAATAATGTTCAGGAGGAGGAGGAGTGAAGTTTTAAGGAAGGCAGGAATTCAGTAAATGTTTTGTAATGTTGGACTGATGATAGTAGCAAACAAAATATATGTGATGTATGCTGCATTTAAATGGAAAATGTTAAAATTATTAATTTGCCTTGTTGTTAATGTATGTTTGCATATATTTTAAGTGATTATAGAATAAAGGTGTTAAAAAATAATATTTTGTATAGTAAAAGAGGCGCATCATGAGAGGAGCTAAAAAGATAGGACACTTGATGAGTCTCACTGCCTGGCATTAGACAGGGGAACATGATATGGACATTGGGCACTCCTTATGGAAAGGAATTGCTAATGGCCTGATTCAGGTACTTTATCATTACTTACTCTGTGTAGTTAAGTTATAGACTCATATGTTCATAAGCTCTTACTAAGCTTATGGCTAAGGACACCATTGACAATTTCAGCCTCATCGCCCATTGATGGAGGGAGACTTTACTCTCTGCTTTCCTATTTGTAGTTGGTGTCTTCCCTGTTGCCATCTGTAACAGCTGGAAACTGGGTATTTATTAATATAGCTTTATGAATAAAATATTGGCATAAATTAATTTCAGAGTATTAAAGATTTACATTTATTTTCCTTTTCACATTGCCATACTTCTCATTCTAAGATAGAGAACAAACATGGCTGTCTTTCAAATGAACCTTATTTCTTTTGCCTGTGGTCATGATCTCATCCTCTTAGTCACTACCCAACATTCTTAAACAGAGGTCAGGGTGGTGGGGCATAGAGTAATCAGTAAACTGAGAGCTTTATCCTGTTACTCAGTTCTTTCTTAATGACCACACTTTTGTGCAATGGCCATAGTACTGTCTCTTCTTCAACCATTTTATTAGTCTCCTAGCCTCCCCCACTTTTACTTATGGTCGTGTCTGTAGAGATACTTAAATTCTCTAGCAGAAGTAGTTGTTACCCTTCAACTATAGAGGGCAGTACACTGTTTTCAAAGACAGAACAATGACCTGTAATGTGCTAACTTTCATCTGAGACATTTTACACTTAACACTTGAGACTAATAGAACCACATGTTCTGCACACCACACAGTTCTCACCTTCATATCCCGGTACTACATACACTGCAGACCTTGGCAGTGGCTTGATATCCTGTCTATGGGTCATAAACTGGACAGAACAGGAGTATCACAAACTGGAGGGGAACAAGAAACATCGTTGCCAAAGGCAGAGTCCTTTGCTGACCACACTTTTGTGCAGTGGCCATCCCTCCAGTGAGTCCTCTCTGCAAAGGGTGGACATTTTAAGCACTGAGGTATCGAATTGGATCCAGTCTTGTTTCTAGCCACAAATCAGTGTACATTATGCTAAAATAAAAAAAAAATAAAAAAGACCTCTGTAGTAAAGATATTTGTATTTTCATTCCAGTGACATGCACTGCTCATACTTATAAGTTGGGCGGCATGAGTTGGTTTTAATACTTTGACCGTATGTTCGTCAAAAGCCCAGATCCCTGACTGCCGGACCAATTCTTACAGTGTCTTATCAATGGAGTACCCGACTGGTCTGGTTTGTAGGTAATAAAGGATAAACGCAGCTTCCACAGCAAGTCAATTTAATGTACAAAAGACATCAAAATACACGGCAGGAACAAAATCCACAACGTAAATACACACTGTTAAGCGCTTTCATCCGCCAAAGGCAGACTTCATCAGAACAATTAGCATCAGCAAATGCTGAATGTTATATATGAATTTTGGCACCAAAAACTTTTGAATAAAAGGTTTCTTAAAGGCATAATCACTTAAAAAATCCTTTGGATACTAAACTATAATATACTTTACATTATTAAAATACAAAATGTATGTTCAGTCTATACATAAACAGGGTACTCTCCACTATCTTGATATCTGAAATGTCATAGTGTATAGAATTAAAACTTAAATATATTAAAAATATTAAAAAAACACAATGTATATAAACCAGTAATAATGTAGAAAACCTAACCCATCAATTCTTATACAATGTCAACATTCTGTGATAATTGATATATCCCACTTCAGAAGGACACAACATAAAGATATAACTGATACTCATATACTTGATATGTATCAGTATATAAAAATTATGTAAAGAAAAATTAATAATAATCATCATATAATATAAATAAATAAATAATTATAAATATATATATATATATATTCAAATAAATACTTAAATAAATAGATAGATAAAATAAATGGATGAGTAAATACATTATATAAATGTGTACTAAGGCATGACTATCGCATTAACAGAAATGGCTTAATACTAATAAAATCATTTAGGCCAGGTTTTGTAGTGGCATTAACTAAAATTTGCCAATTACTTTCTCTACATGCCAATCTAGTTTTCCAGTCCCCACCCAAAGGGTTTGGATATTCTTTATCAATAATTGAAAACTGGAAAATGTGTTGTTCCCCAGCCTCACTGATGTGTTTATATAGCGCATTATTAGAATCTTTACATTTGATCTTATAATAATGTTCATAAATGCGTTTCCTCAATTGTCTGTCAGTTTTACCTATATAGAATGCAGGGCATTCTATACACTTCGCTAAATACACAACCTGTTTAGTATTACAATTACCATCTATACTTTTAATCCTCATACCATTCACATCTTCTAATATTATATAAGACTGATTATTAATGTATTTGCATTGCTTACATCTCCCACATCTCTTAGTAGAGTCCCTTATGTTCCTATTAGTACTTACATCACTCCCCACTTTTTCAAGTAATTTTTTGAGGTTAGGTGCATGCAGTCTTATATACTATTTTGGGGTAAAGTCCTAATTTCTCTTTATATACATCAGATACTGTCACTATGTCCCAATGTCTGGTTAAAATCTCCTTGATACTATCAACATAGGGAGTGTAGGTAAGAACGCATACCCTACCTGCTGGAAAACTACTTGCAGATCTTATATTCACATTGGTGTCATATTTACCTATTAATGGGATATACTTACAATCCCATTGAGCGGAGACATATTTAATCGTGTCATCTATTAAGTGTTTTGGATATCCTCTATCCAAGAAAAGTTGTCTAATAAATTGCATCTCAACCTCCATTTCAATTCTTGTAGATGACATCCTGGCTCCCCTAATACACTGTCCTTTAACAATATTCTTGAAAATGTGACGTGGGTGATTACTGGTATAATAGACATAATCGTTAGAATAGGTACTCTTCCTAAAAACCTTAGATGCAAATCCATTTTTTGTTTTATAAACATATGTGTCCAAATAGGAAATACCACTATCACTAAAATTAAAAGTGAATTTTAAAAAATTAGTAGTACCATTAATATATTCCACAAATTTGATAATATCATCGTTCAAACCATTCCATAAGATAAAAATATCATCTAAAAATCTAGCATAAAAGATAATTTTAGAAGAATATTCACTATTGAGTACATATTTAGTCTCCCAATCCAGCATCACCAAATTGGCAAAAATGGGTGCGCATGACGCACCCATAGCTACCCCTTTGCTTTGTTTAAAAACTTCACCCTCAAATATAATGTAATTATGGTCCAGGACTAATGACATCATATCCAAAATAAGGACTATCCTGTCCCAACTTAAACTAGAGTAACTCCGGAGACTATTACAAAAATAATCCAATCCCTCTTCTTTTGGAATGCTGGAAAATAAGTCACAAACATCTATCGTAACAAATGTGTACTCTGTATTCCATAAGGTATGTGACAATTTACCTAAAAATTCCCATGAATCAATGATAAGATGAGGAATATTTTTATATGTGTGTTTAGTCCATCTATCAATGGTAAGACCTATATTAAAAGTTTTTGATTTAGATCCAGATATTATAGGTCTAAATGGTGGATTTAGTATAGATTTATGAATTTTAGGTATTCCCACAATGTGGGCCATAATAGGATATTCAATACGTATGAAATCATAAATCTCCTGTGAAAGTCTATTATCCAATAAATATTCTTCTATAGATAGATCTATTTTTCTATATCCTATATGTACTTCATTCATAGATATACCATCCTAATTTCCTGAGTCATAAAGAATGTTATGAATATCTTCCTTATATGCAAGATTGGAAAAAATGACAACTCCACCCCCTTTATCGGGTTTCATTATTCTTATATCTTTGTTTCTTATTAGTTCATCCAAGCATTTCCTTTCTTTTACAGTTAAATTGTCCTCAGGCATATGGGTTTGATCTTTATTTCTTATATGATTTTTATTGTACCAATATATGTCTTTGCATACCATCTTTTCATAATTATTGATAGTGGGATTGCTGATGGGCATGTAACTACTTTTTTTCTTTAATTCTCTATCTGCAATTACTCGATTATCCTCCACTTCGTTGAATTGTATCGCAAGATTCAATTTTCTACAAAATAATTTAATTTGTTTAATGGTATCCACCAATGAAAACTTAAAATTAGGTATGAACTTCATACCCTTAGCTAAAAGACTGTAGAACTCTTCTTGTATAGAATAATCAGAGTAATTATACACATTATACGAACTCATAATATGTTCATACTGTAATAAATTGTGAGGTTCATCATTAGTATTCTGAATATCCACATGTAATACTTCTATATGTGTAGAAGTCTCTCGAGGAACATGCTCCTCTAAAATTTCCTGTTCACCTGATTGTGACTGTGATAGTTCTTTTTGAAATTGGGGTGAAATCTGCCTCCTTGAAAATTTTCCTTATTCTCTTCTCTCCCCTCTCTCTCACTAAATCTCCTATCCATATATACTAACTTCCTTTCCTGTGGCCAAATATAGGCTTTCTGAAGCTGGTATGCTTCAACATCCCGATCCAATTTCCCATTCTTTCTACTGTGTATGTTAAATGCATGTTTGTCCGCTAAATAAAATTGCTTCTCATATAAATCTTTCCATGCTTGAAAATCACAGTGTTGCAAAATACTTTTGTTAATAATTTCCACTTCATTAATAAGAGTAGTCAATTTCTCATCATTATGTTTCATTAATAATTTCATGAATTGAAATCCGAAATCATCAAACAGGTTATTAAATTCAAATTTGACACTATCACTATAAGTCATCCCCATAGGGAGTTTAAAAAATCTTAGTCCTTTTGGTACTACTTGTATATCTATACATTTAGTCAAATAGGCATTATCCACTTTTATATTTTTAATAAGTGATAACTTTTTCCCAAAATTAAAAATCATATCCTTAATACTATTCTGGTGCATTTTCCTTGAATGAGAATGAGGCACTTGATATACATTGTCAAAATTACATTCATCGCTTAAAAATTGGTTAAAAACATCATTGTTAGGACAAATTATTTTACTATCTTTTTTCCGTTTGTAATCTATGCCTTTATCAAAAAATACGTCCTTTTTTGGACTAGCAGTTTTGTTTTTAACAGTACCTTTATTTGGACAAATGTCCTTTTTGCCAACGGTCGAGTATGTTTTAAATATTGGATAAGTCTTAGGTCTCGCCCCTTGGTTCTCCGAATCCGCACAGTTGTGCAATAAACTGAAGTCAAACGTGAAATCCTTGTCGGGAGACAGAACAAATTTGTCCTCCGTAGGCAGCATTTCCAACGAACCATGCCGAGTGTCGGATACACTCAGCTCAGTACATCGTTGCCCATTAGGAATCTCTGTGTCCATTCTAGTGTCAATAGTCAAAATAATTTCTTTTTTAGAGCAACAATGCTTACCGGAAGAAACTATCGGTAAACACTCAGTAACAGCAGTTGGTTTAGAAGCCTCCATGAGGCTGTTGAACATATCCGTTAACTTCCTGATTTCTGTGTGCAAACCAGATACTTCCGCTCTGATTAATCTGAGTTCCTCACTGTTTGGAACTTCCTGCGATTCCTCACCATTACCAGCCATGTAAAGTACGACAACTAGGAAAGTCAGTAAGAACGGACACCACTCACAATGATGTAGACCCGACTGGTCTGGTTTGTAGGTAATAAAGGATAAACGCAGCTTCCACAGCAAGTCAATTTAATGTACAAAAGACATCAAAATACACGGCAGGAACAAAATCCACAACGTAAATACACTCTGTTAAGCGCTTTCATCCGCCAAAGGCAGACTTCATCAGAACAATTAGCATCAGCAAATGCTGAATGTTATGTATGAATTTTGGCGCCAAAAACTTTAAAATAAAAAGTTTCTTAAAGGCATAAACACTTGAAAAATGACTTAGATACTAAACTATAATATACTTTACATTTTTAAAATACAATATATATGTTCTATCTATACATAAACAGAATACTCTTCCACTATCTTAATATCTAAATGTCATAATGTATAGAATATGAAATTAAAACTTTAATATATAAAAAACACAATGTATATAAACCACTAATATTATAGGAATAATAACCCTTCAATTCGTAT
This sequence comes from Protopterus annectens, assembly GCF_019279795.1. Classification (NCBI taxonomy): domain Eukaryota; kingdom Metazoa; phylum Chordata; order Ceratodontiformes; family Protopteridae; genus Protopterus; species Protopterus annectens. The sequence continues at coordinate 1,859,574,165 of NC_056732.1, forward strand.
ACAATGTCAACATTCTGTGATAATTGATACTTCCCACTTCAGAAGGACACAACATAAAGATATAACTGATACTCATATACTTGATATGTATCAGTATATAAAAATTATGTAAAGAAAAATTAAAAGTATGGATGGTAATTGTAATACTAAACAGGTTGTGTATTTAGCGAAGTGTATAGAATGCCCTGCATTCTATATAGGTAAAACTGACAGACAATTGAGGAAACGCATTTATGAACATTATTATAAGATCAAATGTAAAGATTCTAATAATGCGCTATATAAACACATCAGTGAGGCTGGGGAACAACACATTTTCCAGTTTTCAATTATTGATAAAGAATATCCAAACCCTTTGGGTGGGGACTGGAAAACTAGATTGGCATGTAGAGAAAGTAATTGGCAAATTTTAGTTAATGCCACTACAAAACCTGGCCTAAATGATTTTATTAGTATTAAGCCATTTCTGTTAATGCGATAGTCATGCCTTAGTACACATTTGTATAATGTATTTACTCATCCATTTATTTTATCTATCTATTTATTTAAGTATTTATTTGAATATATATATATATATATATATATTTATAATTATTTATTTATTTATATTATATGATGATTATTATTAATTTTTCTTTACATAATTTTTATATACTGATACATATCAAGTATATGAGTATCAGTTATATCTTTATGTTGTGTCCTTCTGAAGTGGGAAGTATCAATTATCACAGAATGTTGACATTGTATACGAATTGAAGGGTTATTATTCCTATAATATTAGTGGTTTATATACATTGTGTTTTTTATATATTAAAGTTTTAATTTCATATTCTATACATTATGACATTTTAGATATTAAGATAGTGGAAGAGTATTCTGTTTATGTATAGATAGAACATATATATTGTATTTTAAAAATGTAAAGTATATTATAGTTTAGTATCTAAGTCATTTTTCAAGTGTTTATGCCTTTAAGAAACTTTTTATTTTAAAGTTTGTGGCGCCAAAATTCATACATAACATTCAGCATTTGCTGATGCTAATTGTTCTGATGAAGTCTGCCTTTGGCGGATGAAAGCGCTTAACAGAGTGTATTTACGTTGTGGATTTTGTTCCTGCCGTGTATTTTGATGTCTTTTGTACATTAAATTGACTTGCTGTGGAAGCTGCGTTTATCCTTTATTACCTACAAACCAGACCAGTCGGGTCTACATCATTGTGAGTGGTGTCCGTTCTTACTGACTTTCCTAGTTATCAATGGAGTAATTTGCTTGGGTGACCGTTTTCACAAAAGGCACTTTAAAGATTTTTTTGGCATTGAGTTTTAATATGCGACTTTGTCACTGGTCATTTGTTTGTATTAGACCCTCTTATAAGATGTTTGTGTTATGGGGAAATTCATGATAGCTCTCAATTTGCAGTCATCTGCAAATCTGGTCAGCCAAAGGCCCTTGACATAAGCCTTTACTACTGAGAAGTAAATGACCAATATGAGCTGTCCCAGCACGGAGCCTTGAGGTATCCCACTGGTACCGTCTTTTGGTGGAGGTGATCTCGCCAATCTTGATTTCCTGGGTGCTTTCTGTGACTCACCTGGCAATCCAGCAAGTTATGTAGGAGTTTATGCCCAGTTCACTGAGTTTGTCAGCTATACCCAAGAAGGATATTGTATCTATCACCTTGACCAGGTTCAGGTAGGCAGTATGCACAATTTTCTCCCATCCACTGTCTTGGTGACCTTATCAAAGTAGTCCATCAGGTTTAGTAGGCGTGACCTTCCTATGCCAAAGCCAACCAGTGTCTGAAAGTTGCCTATGTCTTGCCTCTTGATTTTTTTTTTTTGAGGGGGGTTTTCTATATCCAAGTTTACTAAGTAGGCTTACAGCCTAGATTTTGGGACACTTTTATTGAAGGTTGGTGAAGAAAGTGCTGTCCACTCCTTGTGTAAAGAGATGAGGCATGGAAAATCTTGAAGAAGTGTAGTGAAAACAATGTGCTACACCAAGAATACATTGTCATCAATAAGCAGTATAGAATTTCTACAAACTCTTCCAAAGCCCCCTACCTATGACAAAGGCAACTATCCTACTGAGCCTGTCCAAAACAATTCTGGTCAACAACTAAAGCTCTTACAACCAGCAATCTGATGTTGTTAGTCTTCATTCATTCCTTACTGATGGGTTATCGGTTCCATCCTCGGAACTGAGTTGGCCTTATATTAAGCTCACGTCAGCCAAAAACTCTCGAGCCAAGATCCTACCCAGAATGCTCTGCTCCCTGTTACCTAAGATCTTGTTTGCCGTGTTGCTGTACAGCCGTGTCAAGCCACTCTCTCTCAGCTAAGTGAATAATTTTTGGAAAGTTTCTATATTGTTAGTGCTCTAAAAGTTTTCAGTCTGTTACTGTTGCTATACTCCTTCCCTATCGTATCTTTAACGCTCTCTCCCTATAGTTTATTTCCCTTTATTACCCTTCAGTACTGTTGTTGTAATCCTTCCTTTCTCTCTCTTCTTACCCTTCTGAGTCGCCTTCTTAACTCTTTGGTACTATTTTTCTTCTTCACATCATTATATCAGACAAGAGCAGTCGTGCTGGTTTCAAACAGTGTAAGGATTGCGTCCATAAGTTACCTTTTTTTGATGACCATGGTTTATGTGTCTGTTGCTTGAATATCTCCCACCTTTCAGTGGATCCCCCGTGTGGGATTTGTAGAAATGTTTCGACCAGGACTCTCAATGAAAGAAAACAAGTTAATCCTGAAAGGCCTCCTCAAAACTCCTTTCTGTGAGGTTATCTCTGGGTCGGAGGGCTAACCCCCACCTGCTACACCCCATAAGAGGTGTTCTCCTTCTTCCTCCTCGAGGTCACTCAATTCATCTCCCTCTGGAGATCATAGGGAGTTGACTCATAAGAAGTTAAAAATTTCTGGTCCGGCACTGCCACCTGTGACTCTTTCGGCTCCAGGCTCGGCACCGCCCCAGTTGATTCTTGCTCCAGCTATGTCCTCTTTATCCTCACGACATGGCTCCGACAGTTTTGTCGCAGCCTTTACCAGCACCATCTCTGCAGGTACAGTCTCTTTCAGCACCATTGGTGCAATCTCCTTCAGCCCCAAGTTTGACTATACTGTCCTCTATGGTGCAGACACCTTCGGCATCTACATGCACTTCGGTGCAGGCCTTTTTGGCACTGTCATCACTACCGGTGCAGACACCTTCCTCAGTGGCACCGTACTCATTGGTGCAGACACCTTCAACTTCTATGGCGCTGTCTTCGTCGGCACAGACTACCTCGACACTATTCTCCTCGGTGCAGACACCCTCGGTTCCAGGCTCTGCACTACTCGAACTAGCAAGGACCAAGTACTCGCCTTCTTTGGATCTGTTTGTTGGTAGCCAGTGTAGCTCTTTTCTAGAAAGGCCAGAATCACCTTCAAGTTTCTCTATGAGGTTCACCAGGAGCCTCTCTGAACAAGATGTGTTGCGGCTTGTTGACCATTTGCTTGTGGCCAGGGGTCTCTCTCAACCATCTAAAGCTACGTTCCCTTTTACAGGGGAACGTATGTCTCCTAATACTCCAACATATACTCTTCCTTCAACTTCCACGCAAGCATAGAAGCCCCTTCTTCCAACAGCAGCTTCCCTCCCTCTGACCTCAATAGTGGACCTCACTTTGGAGCCAGAGTCGTCCTTGTGGCCCTCGGTGCACTGGACATTGGGCTCTTCTCAGGCTAGTGGCTGTGCTGTGGGTGAAGGCATTCTTGGTTCCATGCCGATTTTTTTTCTATGGCACCCTCCAGGAGTCCTCCCTCGCTCACCCTCCACAGCCCTCTTGAGACTCCTGGTCTGGGGTCAGCTTGTCGTAGAGGGGTGTGACCCCAGTTCCGAGGTTGTCGTGCTCTGTTCCAGGCTCCCATCCCTCTTTGGGCAGTCCGGCCTTCCAGGCCATGGAGAGGGTGCTTGCCTTCGCTAGAAAACCCTCCATGCTGGAGTCCTCCGCCCCCTCTGTGCTGCAAGTGTCACAAGCCACAACCACCGGCCAAAAGGGCCTTAGGTTTCTCCCCCTCAGGTGACCCCCTCTTGCAATCTTCCCCAGAACTCCCCACTGATGAAGTACCTTACAAGGTTTCATGCAAGAGGAAGCACATGAACTCCACTGAGGAGTCTTTGACCGTAGATATGGACTTTGATGACGGGGTAGGGTCCCCATGGTCACCCTCTGATGAGGTATCCTTTGGTGACATCCTCGAGATCCTAAGACAGAGGGGTGACTGGAAGTCCTCCAATCCATCCTCAGATGAATCTGTATTCCTGCAGGCCTTTCATGCCCGACCCCCCTACCTTCTGGGTTACCCCACCAGCCGATGAGCTTGTCCAGCTCAACATCCAGCATACATGGAAGGCTTCTGACACCCTGGATGCTATACCATGGATGCCTGACAAGATCTTATCTCCCCCATCTGAGCATCCCCATTGGTCAAAAGGTCTTCCAGTAGATGCCATGGTGTTGGCGGCTGCAACCAAGAAAGACTTGGCAGAAGAGAGCCAGACTGTCCATCCACCCAACAAGGAGTCCCGGGTGATCAACAGACTCCGGAAGCATGTGTTTGCTTCATCGACCTCCACTGTAAGGTCCTTGAACTGTGTGGCTCACTTTACAAGAATCCAGAGGAATGCTATCAACCAACTCTCTGAAACCTTGGCAGGCATTTTACAGTGAGCTGATCGAAGGAAGGACACTCAGCAAACTCGGAGCTACAATATAGAACATTAAGTATCCTGTTTTTTGTTTATTTTGTTCTTTATTTCTTTGTTGTTTATAGCACTTTGTGTACTGTGTATTTTTCTAGCTAGTTTCACTGTGTGTGAGGTATTAACTGGAAATTGTCCACTCTTATTAAGCATCTGTTGGGTTGTTTGTTTATGATAACTTGTTGCAGTTAAACTCTTTTTTTCTAGTGGCTCCTTTAGCTGTTTAAAACTTTCATTTAAAGGATCACTGCTGCTTTTCAGCTGTGAGTAACATTTCTGCAGTTTGTTCTAAGTAGTGGGGATATTTGTAGCATTTCCATATTCAGGCTTGTATTTGGGCCTAGTGTTTGTGGAGGCTGTGTCTCTGAGCACATAATTCAGGGACATCTTGTTTTAGCCAAAGCCATCAGGCATTTCAGTGAGAGAGAATTGTTTGAGGTCATTGGCTGACTGAGGTCTCCTGGACTACAGCTTAGACTAAGCACCTCATTGGTTCTTTTGAGATTTCTTTCTTAAAAGCTGTCTCAGGTTTCAACTTTCTGTTACCTAAGAAGCTCAGTTGTGAGTGTTCAGCCATTTTACAGTGAGCTGATCGAAGGAAGGACACTCAGCAAACTCAGAGCTACAATATATAACATTAAGTATCCTGTTTTTTGTTTATTTTGTTCTTTATTTCTTTGTTGTTTATAGCACTTTGTGTACTGTGTATTTTTTCTAGCTAGTTTCACTGTGTGTGAGGTATTAACTGGAAATTGTCCACTCTTATTAAGCATCTGTTGGGTTGTTTGTTTATGATAACTTGTTGCAGTTAAACTCTTTTTTTTCTAGTGGCTCCTTTAGCTGTTTAAAACTTTCATTTAAAGGCTCACTGCTGCTTTTCAGCTGTGAGTAACATTTATGCAGTTTGTTCTAAGTAATGGGGATATTTGTAGCATTTCCATATTCAGGCTTGTATTTGGGCCTAGTGTTTGTGGAGGCTGTGTGTCTGAGCACATAATTCAGGGACATCTTGTTTTAGCCAAAGCCATCAGGCATTTCAGTGAGACAGAATTGTTTGAGGTCATTGGCTGACTGAGGTCTCCTGGACTACAGCTTAGACTAAGCACCTCATTGGTTCTTTTGAGATTTCTTTCTTAAAAGCTGTCTCAGGTTTCAACTTTCTGTTACCTAAGAAGCTCAGTTGTGAGTGTTCAGCCATTTTACAGTGAGCTGATCGAAGGAAGGACACTCAGCAAACTCGAGCTACAATATATAACATTAAGTATCCTGTTTTTTGTTTATTTTGTTCTTTATTTCTTTGTTGTTTATAGCACTTTGTGTACTGTGTATTTTTTCTAGCTAGTTTCACTGTGTGTGAGGTATTAACTGGAAATTGTCCACTCTTATTAAGCATCTGTTGGGTTGTTTGTTTATGATAACTTGTTGCAGTTAAACTCTTTTTTTTCTAGTGGCTCCTTTAGCTGTTTAAAACTTTCATTTAAAGGCTCACTGCTGCTTTTCAGCTGTGAGTAACATTTCTGCAGTTTGTTCTAAGTAGTGGGGATATTTGTAGCATTTCCATATTCAGGCTTGTATTTGGGCCTAGTGTTTGTGGAGGCTGTGTGTCTGAGCACATAATTCAGGGACATCTTGTTTTAGCCAAAGCCATCAGGCATTTCAGTGAGAGAGAATTGTTTGAGGTCATTGGCTGACTGAGGTCTCCTGGACTACAGCTTAGACTAAGCACCTCATTGGTTCTTTTGAGATTTCTTTCTTAAAAGCTGTCTCAGGTTTCAACTTTCTGTTACCTAAGAAGCTCAGTTGTGAGTGTTCAGCCATTTTACAGTGAGCTGATCGAAGGAAGGACACTCAGCAAACTCGAGCTACAATATATAACATTAAGTATCCTGTTGTTTATTTTGTTCTTTATTTCTTTGTTGTTTATAGCACTTTGTGTACTGTGTATTTTTTCTAGCTAGTTTCACTGTGTGTGAGGTATTAACTGGAAATTGTCCACTCTTATTAAGCATCTGTTGGGTTGTTTGTTTATGATAACTTGTTGCAGTTAAACTCTTTTTTTCTAGTGGCTCCTTTAGCTGTTTAAAACTTTCATTTAAAGGCTCACTGCTGCTTTTCAGCTGTGAGTAACATTTCTGCAGTTTGTTCTAAGTAGTGGGGATATTTGTAGCATTTCCATATTCAGGCTTGTATTTGGGCCTAGTGTTTGTGGAGGCTGTGTGTCTGAGCACATAATTCAGGGACATCTTGTTTTAGCCAAAGCCATCAGGCATTTCAGTGAGAGAGAAATGTTTGAGGTCACTGGCTGACTGAGGTCTCCTGGACTACAGCTTAGACTAAGCACCTCATTGGTTCTTTTGAGATTTCTTTCTTGAAAGCTGTCTCAGGTTTCAACTTTCTGTTACCTAAGAAGCTCAGTTGTGAGTGTTCTGCCATTTTACAGTGAGCTGATCGAAGGAAGGACACTCAGCAAACTCGGAGCTACAATATATAACATTAAGTATCCTGTTTTTTGTTTATTTTGTTCTTTATTTCTTTGTTGTTTATAGCACTTTGTGTACTGTGTATTTTCTCTAGCTAGTTTCACTGTGTGTGAGGTATTAACTGGAAATTGTCCACTCTTTAAGCATCTGTTGGGTTGTTTGTTTATGATAACTTGTTGCAGTTAAACTCTTTTTTTCTAGTGGCTCCTATAGTTGTTTAAAACTTTCATTTAAAGGCTCACTGCTGCTTTTCAGCTGTGAGTAACATTTCTGCAGTTTGTTCTAAGTAGTGGGGATATTTGTAGCATTTCCATATTCAGGCTTGTATTTGGGCCTAGTGTTTGTGGAGGCTGTGTGTCTGAGCACATAATTCAGGGACATCTTGTTTTAGCCAAGCCATCAGGCATTTCAGTGAGAGGGAATTGTTTGAGGTCATTGGCTGACTGAGGTCTCCTGGACTACAGCTTAGACTAAGCACCTCATTGGTTCTTTTGAGATTTCTTTCTTAAAAGCTGTCTCGGGTTTCAACTTTCTGTTACCTAAGAAGCTCAGTTGTGAGTGTTCAGCCATTTTACAGTGAGCTGATCGAAGGAAGGACACTCAGCAAACTCGGAGCTACAATATATAACATTAAGTATCCTGTTTTTTGTTTATTTTGCTCTTTATTTCTTTGTTGTTTATAGCACTTTGCGTACTGTGTATTTTTTCTAGCTAGTTTCACTGTGTGTGAGGTATTAACTGGAAATTGTCCACTCTTATTAAGCATCTGTTGGGTTGTTTGTTTATGATAACTTGTTGCAGTTAAACTCTTTTTTCTAGTGGCTCTTTTAGCTGTTTAAAACTTTCATTTAAAGGCTCACTGCTGCTTTTCAGCTGTGAGTAACATTTCTGCAGTTTGTTCTAACTAGTGGGGATATTTGTAGCATTTCCATATTCAGGCTTGTATTTGGGCCTAGTATTTGTGGAGGCTGTGTGTCTGAGCGCATAATTCAGGGATATCTTGTTTTAGCCAAAGCCATCAGGCATTTCAGTGAGAGAGAATTGTTTGAGGTCATTGGCTGACTTAGGTCTCCTGGACTACAGCTTAGACTAAGCACCTCATTGGTTCTTTTGAGATTTCTTTCTTAAAAGCTGTCTCAGGTTTCAACTTTCTGTTACCTAAGAAGCTCAGTTGTGAGTGTTCAGCCATTTTACAGTGAGCTGATCGAAGGAAGGACACTCGGCAAACTCGGAGCTACAATATATAACATTAAGTATCCTGTTTGTTTCCCACCCTCCCTCCCTGTTGGTATAGTGTTTTTATAGTTGGTGGCTTTGCAGTTGCCCACCCCTAGTGTAAATTTGATCTGGGACCCTCCTCCCAGTCTAGTGTCATTACCTCATTCTACCCAGTACAGGGAGAGCATTTGAGAAGGCCAATCAGCTTAGGCTACTCCTTTCTCTCTCTCAGTTACTGCTTTTACTGTATTTGTGTTTTTTCCTATTTTATTTTGCTTTTGTGTCATCTTAAAAGTACTCAGTTGTATTTATTACTGCTTGGTGTAACTCATTCTAAGCCTTTTAGTTTAAGCACCTGGGCTTCAGACCAGTTGTTTTACATTAGGAAGGTTTGTGGTCTGCACTGTAGTGGCAGAACAGGTAGCTTACATCCTTCTAAGTTGGGAACTGCTGATTGAGGGCTCAGTGTCTGTTATTCTAAAAGTGTATTAATTCTGGTTTAAGCAGTTGGGCTTGAGGCCAGTTATTTTACATTAAGTGGGTTCGTGTTCTGCACTTTTGTGGGAGGAGAGGCTGGACTCTGTCCTTCTGAGCTGGGAATTTTTGGTTAAAGCTTATAGTGCCTGCATATTTGAACTGCTTCTTACTGAAATTGGTACACCTCGTTTGCTGTAGCATAGACTAGATCCAGGCCTGCTGAATCTAGCTTTGTTTGTGTAACTTGAGCACTAATCCAGGCATTCTTTAAAGTATTCAGTTGTATTTATTACTGCTGGTAGTAACTTGATTAAAGTGTAGCTATCATTTCTAAGTCTTTTGGATTAAGCACTTGGGCTTCAGACCAGTTGTTTTACACTAGGAAGGTTTGTGGCTTGCACTGTGGTGACAGGACAGGTAGCTTACATCCTTCTAAGTTGGGAACTGCTGATTGAGAGCTCAGTGTCTGTTATTCTAAAAGTGTATTAGTTCTGGTTTAAGCACTTGGGCTTCAGGCCAGTTATTTTACGTTAAGAAGGATTGCGGTCTGCACTCTTGTGGGAGGAGAGGCTAGACTCTGCCCTTCTGAGCAGGGAATTTCTGGTTACAGGCTTATAGTGCCTGCATATTCTAACTGTTTCTTACTGAAATTGGTACACCTTGTTTGCTGTAGCATAGACTAGATCCAGGCCTGCTGAATCTAGCTTTATTTGTATGCTTGTTGTTTGTTTATTTCCCTGCAACGCTAATTCCAGCTAAAACGCTACCTTTTAGCACTTCTGTGGATCCCTAGTGATATCTGCATTGCTTACTGTACTTATTTCCTTGTTTCACTTGAAAGAAAGTTACTGTTTGTTGTCTTTGCATTTAAGTTACCTGTAGCACATTGCATTTAAGTTAACTGGCACTTGCTCACTAATGCAATTATATAAGTCAGCTCTAAAAAATTAAAAGCACTACACCCTCACAAACTCCCCTTGAGTACCTTGTTCCCCATTGGCCCTTTTTTCAATTATAAAGGAATTCCCAATACTATTCTAGCATGTCCAAAGGTCAGTTGTCAATCTCCTCTCCGGTCCAGCTGGTGAATCTGGGAATCTTGAGGCAATGTTACAACTGCCTCATGTACACAGACAACCCTCTCCTCCTCCCAACAAATTCCAACACATGTGAGAGATGCAACCATATAGCCAAACTGGAGGCTAAGCTCTCTCAACTCAGTACTGGTGTAACCAGTCAGGAGGAGAAGGAAACCACACTCACTACAATTCCAGTCTCACATAGACCTACCACAACAACAAACCAAACACATAAACACACAAAAACATACTCAGAGGCTCTAAATAAAAATCTGCCTAAGCAACAGAGACCTCCAAAGCAGACACCCAAGCAACCGCTACCCCAAAACAAAACACGTGCAACACATAGCTCACAAAGCCAGAGTGCCGAACAGTCACAGCCCTTAAAGCTAAACAACACACCTGATACACTTGTAATAGGTGACTCTATCGTCAGGCACACTGACGTCCCGCTCACCAGGCTGAACAAGGAGAAGGTCACGGTGAGCTGCCTGTCTGGCGCTAGGATCCGCCACATAACACAAGCACTCAGGTCACTCCAAGGCAAGTACAAATATGACTCAGTCATTGTCCATGCTGGTGTGAATGACCTGAGACATACCTCCCTGGACTACATGAAAAGAGACATAGAGGAGCTCTCTGAGCATGTATCCCAGGCCGGTATGACCCTGACCTTGAGTAGCATCTTACCCTCACCAAGAATGATGCCACAATATGAAGACAAGATGATCAATTTCAACAATTGGCGTAAGTGTTGGTGTCATTCAAAGGGGATCCAATGCCTGTCAGCCTGGGATGACATGCTCGACAAGCCACGATGCTTCACTAGGGACGGCTTGCACCTGTCACCCCTGGGCTTTCAGATATTGGCAAAGGCTCTTGCTACCCCCATAGTGCCTTTTTGAGGCAAGGCTCAAAAGACAAACCCACCTCCATAGATATCACAAGAGATAAGAAACTAAGAGTAATGCTACTCAACGCCAGAAGTCTAAACCTCAAGATGCACGCACTCGAAACTCTCCTTAGCATGGAGAACATCGATATCTGTGCAGTAACAGAAACCTGGTTCAAGGCTCCCGAGAGCACCCCAGCACTACCAGGTTATACCTCATACCATGCTTTTCGGCCCCAGAACTTGGACCGAACGACAAAAGGAGGGGGAGTATCAATATTCGTCAAAGATACCCACACCTCCAGGTTGGTGGCACAGCACAAAGCATCAGAGACTATCCATGTGCAACTAACTGTGGGTAAAACTGCCTTCCAGTTTATAGCCTGCTACAGACCACCCTCCCAAACACAGGAACCCCACTTGGCCTTCCTGAGAATACTGGAAAATATGAAGGTCTCTCCAAACACCATTATATTGGGCGACTTCAACTACCCAAACATAGACTGGGAGCATTACTCTAGCTCCAACACCCTAGCCCAAAGGTTCCTAGAATTTATAAACTCAAATGCTATGGAACAACTTGTTACCACTCCCACTAGAGGGGAAAACATACTGGACCTGATCATCACCAACATGGGGACACTATGCTCCAGAACAGAAGTGTATCCCTCACTGGTAAGATCAGACCATAAACTAATCTCACTGGATATTCACATCCCAACCCCACCCCCTGCCCAGAAAACCACAGTGAAAACCCTCTCTAAAGCAAATTTCACAAGCCTCAAAACCGAGGCAAAATCCTTCAAAGCCCCCGGGCCTGTGGAAAATACGGCCCAGACCGCAGAATCCTTTATAAACGCATTCTATGAACACCTTCAGGAATGCATGGATCATGCAATCCCAAATAAAACCAAGACCCAATCCTCCAAAGGCAGACGTCCTGTCTGGTGGACCCCAGCCATAAACAAACTATACAATAGAAGGAGGAAGCTACTACATGATAGAGCAAAATCCCAAAAAGGGAAGGCATCTCTGATCAGTATTAGCAAAAAACTACGGGCACTCATAAAATCGTCTAAGGCCAGCTTCGAGAGAAAAATTGCACAGGACACTAAGGATAATCACAAGTCTTTCTTTAGTTATGTTAGGAACCTGGGTGGGAATTCCCAGATATGCTCAGAATTAGTCCAAAATGACAAAAAATACACCGAGCCCACAGACATTGCCAACATCCTAGCTGACAGGTTCAGTGCAAACTTCTCCCCCCTCTCCCCACCAAAAGGGCAAATATCTATCCCAACAGAGTGCTGCCCCCCTGACATCTCAGATGCTCAGGTAAGAGCCATCCTCTCCACAGCAAAAAACACAGCATCAATGGGACCAGATGGTGTCCCAGGCTGCGTCCTACATGAACTCCAAGAAGAGCTAAACCCAAACATAAAACTACTGTTCAATCTTAGCCTTACTACAGGATATGTACCCAAAGAGTGGCGTACAGCAACAGTGGTCCCACTTCATAAAGGTGGTGCCTCAACGGATCCTGGAAACTATCGCCCCATAAGCCTGACTAGCTTGGTCTGCAAGGCTATGGAAAGGATCATCATGGACCTCATAAATAAAGATATTGGGGACCTACAGACACTGGATCCTACCCAGTTTGGCTTTGTTAAGGGCAGATCCTGCCTCTTAAACCTGGTCGATTTCTTTGAAATGGTCACAAAGGCCATTGACGAGGGGAAGGTGGTCCACACAGCCTACCTGGACCTCGCAAAAGTCTTCGATACTATACCCCACTTGGGCATTATAGATAAGCTCACCAGCTTAAATATAAACCCCTATGTCAATAGATGGGTTGCAAACTGGCTCAAGGACAGAACCCACATGGTTAGAATTGCTGGAGCCATGTCAGACTCCAAACCAGTTACAAGTGGCGTCCCACAAGGCTCAGTCCTGGGACCTCTCTTGTTCGGTATATATTTCTCGGCGGTACAGGCCAACACGGAAGGACTGTGGCTGACCAAGTTCGCAGATGACTGCAAACTGGGCGCCATAATCAACTCTCCAGCCGACACAAGCATCCTCCAAAAGGGCCTCATAGAAACCGACAACTGGTGCCAGAGCCATGGCCTCAAGCTAAACGCCAAAAGTGTATAGTCATCCCCTTTGGCAAAACAAACTGCCCACAAATTACCACATAGGTGGTAATCCATTAAGTACAGAAGAAGTCATTAGGGACCTGGGGACCCAAGTTGATAGCAATCTCTCATTTGACAACCACGTGGCCAAAGTGGTTAGAAAAACATTTTATATAGCCCACCTAATCATGAAGGGATTCACACCTAGATCAGGGGAGGTCATCGTACCTCTTTACTCATCCCTCATCAGGCCCATAATTGAGTACAATGCCCCTTTTGGGATGTACCTTACCAGACACCTGCAGCAACTGGAAAGACCCCAAAAGTACCTCACCAAGAGGATCAAAGGGCTCAAACACATGCCATATGCTGCCTGGTTAAAGAAACTCCAGCTCTACTCAGTGGCATACCGCCTGCTCAGAGGCGATCTGTGCCTGACGTATAAAGCCATGTCCAACGCGGAATTAATGGACATGCTGCACCTCAAAAAATCCAAATCCCATCGAGCTACGTGCTCGAGAGACTTGAACCTCAGCACTGATATAAATAGGACATGCTGGAGGGATAGATTCATAACCCAGAGACTCCCTTCACTCTGGAATAAAATCCCAGTCCAGGTTAGGCAGAGTCCCACATTGACTCTCTTCAAGAGGAATCTTGATGAGTGGATGGGAGATCGTAGGTTTACCCCGGCTATCACTTCTGTGTCACTGTTAGACAGAGGCACAGTATACTAACCTCAAAAAAAGGCATAGCAAAATTAATTTAAAATGGGTGGTGAAAGCCAAACACACTCTGGCTAGGCTTATAAATGCCCTAGGGCAGATAGCCTAGTATGAACCTATGAACCTATGAACCTAGGAGTGGTTTCTGATGAGGTCCGTGAGAATGTAGATTCTCAGATAGTGAACCTAGAATCCATATCCAATTCTTCCATGCATCTTATTTCACACGCAACGAAAGGAGTGCTAGAGCATCAGGTGCAGGTATAGTCACAAGATGACATGCCTGGATGCCCCTTTGTGACTTTGCAGACTCTTTTAAGGCTTCCTTTATGAATGCTACACATTGAGGCCGCTTCTTTGTTTGGCCCTAAAGTTAAAGATATGCTGGCAAGTTGCAAACAAGATGGCAAGACCCTATGTGCCATTGATGTTGGACACTCCACTCCTCAACGATTCTACTCCAGAAATCAGAGGAGCGGGAAGATGTGGCACAGGAAATCATAGGGCTCTTTCCATTATGCACATACCGAGTTCTCCCCTAGAGGTGGAGGGGGAAACTCCAATGGAAGACACCCCTTTCAGGTCAGAGGAGGTCCGCAAAACTGGGGTTCCAGAGATTCTTTCTCCGGCCAACCCTACCAGCGCTCCTGAAGCGTTGCCCAATTGCTAACCTCTTGAAGCGGTCGGGGGTCATTTTTCCTTGTACCTTACTGCCTAGCAAAACATAACCACTGATTCTTGGGTCTAACCTCATCCAGAGACTTACCCGATGTTCTACCCAGTCAAAGGGAAGCAGCAGCACATGAAATCCGAAAGCTGCTACAAAAAAAAAAAGAGTCATCCAAATGGTTCCTCCAGACCAGATAGGATCTGGTTTTTACTCAAGGTTCTTTTTGGTGCAAAAAAAGACAGGGGACTGGAGACTGATTCTGGATCTCAGCACACTGAACAAATTTGTAAAAACAGAGAAATTCCAGATGGTCATGATTCAGTCTATCCTTCCTCTTCTGGAAGACGATTGGATGTGCTCTGTAGATCTTCAAGGTGCGTATTACCTTATAAAAATGGACAAGTACTATAGAAGATACTTACATTTCCGCATAGGAGCCAGTCACTACCAATTTCGAGCATTGCCGTCCGGTCTCTGTACAGCCCCCAGAGTGTTCACCAAATGCATGGGTAGTGGTCATCGCTCACCTGCGACTTCAAGGATTCCAGGTGTTTCTCTACCTAGACAACTGGCTCCTCGCTGCCCCACCAAGCGTCTACTGGAAGAAGCCCTAGACTACACTCTCACCACAGCACAACACCTGGGAATCACTATAAACTGGGAGAAGTCCAACACGACCCCAACACAGTCTTTAGAATTCATCGGGGTACTGTTGGACATGAGGAATTGCACAGCATCTCTTCCGGATCACAGGCTTCAAAGAATAAGACAGCAGGTTCAGCTGCTACTCTATCATCACAAATCTTCCGCTTGGTCCATACTCCAACTCTTGGGGTCAATGGCAGCCTCAATCACCATTGTTACTCTGGCCAGATTCCACATGTGACTGCCCCAGTGGTTGCTCCTCACTCAGTGGTACTCTCTACAACACCCTTTGTCTTTTCAGATAAGTGCAACTCAGAGATGCAAACAAGGTTTTCTCTGGTGGACGTCTCGAAACCCCCAACAATGGTCTCGTCCCTTCAGCCCCCATTAACCAAAAGCCACGGTGACCACAAACGCCTCCCTGATGGGGTGGGGGGGCTATGTCAGGGAAACTCAGTCCAAGGCACCTGGTCGGAGACAGAGGCCCTTTCGCATATCAATGTCCTGGAACTGAGGGTGGTGCTACTAGGCGTTGCAAGCATTCTATTCCATCCTTCCATCAGGGACTATTGCGATCCAATCAGACAACATGTTAGTGGTCTGGTACATAATTGGGCACCAGATCTTATCCATTATGCTGAGAGGCCTTGAGAATATGGATTGGGCGATAACTTCCAGCTGCTTTCTAATTGCAACGCACATTCCCAGAAGCTCCAACGTGATAGCGGATAAGTTGAACAGGTGCATTCTACAATCTCACAAGGGGTCCCTCAACCCTGTCATAGTGGTAAAAATTTTCAACCGCTGGGGCCAGCCTTGCTGCAACCTGTTCGCCTCCCCAACCAGCTACAAGTGCAGCAAATATTTTACCCTGATCCCCCCTTAGGGACAATCACCGAGAGATGCTGTAGTCCATGCTTGGCCCTCAGGTCTACTTTATGCTTCTCCTCCTCTCCCCCTCATCTCCCAATTTCTGAAGAAAGCACAGCAGTTGAAAAGCAAAGTGATCCTCATTGCTCCATATTGGCTTTGACAAGTCTGGTTCCACTTCCTCTGGCCTCACCTGCTAGATCGACCATGGAACCTCAGTCCATCCCAAACGTTGATATCCCATCTGCAGGGTCTGACTCACCCCAATCTACCAACCCTGAAGCTGACAGCTTAGTTTCTCCACTTCCAATGATTGCCAGTGAAGATAACCTCTCATCCCCGGTGCACAATATTCTAATCGTATCTCATAAATCATCCACCAGACTTATCTATCTCAGTAAATGGAAACAGTTTTCATTATGGGCAGTGAATAAACAATTAGACCCCTTGTCAGCTCAGTTTCGGTGGTTTTAGATTACCTATCACATCTTTTCCAATCTGGGGTGTCAGCCTCTACTATTTGTATTCACTATTAACTGTAATTTGCTTATCTTAATGTATCTGCATCTTGAATTGTAACTTTAATCTGAAAATTTAATGTTTACTATGTGTTGTGGAGCTTTTCTCCCTGGGTCTCCACTGAAAATGGGCTCCTGAGCCCAGTGGACCCACCCCCCAGTCATCAAACTGAAATAAATAATAATAAAATAAATAAATTTAGTTGCCATTTAAAATTTCCACAGTGGTTTTCAGGATTCTACACTCATGTCACATAGACTGTGTCAGTCTTTCTTGAAGGGGGTTCTTCACCTAAAACCTCCCTTTAGAGAACCAGTGCAACCTTGGGATTTGGCCTTGGTTCTACAAGCCCTAGCAGCTCACCCTTTTGAACCTGCGTCTTTGTGTGATTTAAAGTACCTCTCTTGGAAAACTTTGTTTCTGGTTGCAGTCACATCGGCCAGACGTTTGTCAGAACTTCAAGCATTATGCATCAAACGTCCCTACCTGATCTTCCATAAGGATAGAGTATCACTGAGAACTAATTCTTCCTTTTTACCAAAAGTGGTGTCAGAGCAGTGTATCAACCAGTCTATTGATCTCCCAGTATTTTTTTCCTGATCATTCTAACAAAGGAGAGAGAGTATTGCCTGCACTCCTTGGATGTTCATAGGCAAGTACAATTCTATCTGGACAGAACAAAATCTACTCGTAAATCAGACCAACTATTCCTGGCCTTTTCTGGACCAAGACTAGGTCATCCTGTCTCAAAAGTTACATTAGCATCATGGTTGAGAAATTACATTACCTTTATCTACAACAAGAACAATTTCACCTTGCCTCACAAAGTGAAAGAACATTCTACAAGATCTATGGCAACTTCAGCAGCTTTCCATGCTAGGGCTTCCCTCAATGATATTTGCTCAACTGCGACTTGGGCCAAACCTCATATTTTATCCTTCATTACAAATTGGATTTGGCCTCCAGAGGTAGAGCTGCTTTGGGCTCCATGGTGGTCAGGAATGTCCTTCCATGAGGGCCACCCAGGGATACAGGTAGCTGGGGACTCTGTCCCATCAGTAAGGAATGAACAAAGATCAACATCAGATAAAGAAGTTATGTCTTACCATAACGTTCCATCTGTGTTGTTGATCTTTGTTCATTCATTGCTCCCCACCCTCCATCCCCCTCCGGAGGTTCCTGGGTTGATCTCATGTACTCCTTTATTGTAGGTCTGTTATGACCAGAGGTAGCCTCTACTTTTGTCTATCAACTTGCAAACTCGATCTGAAGTAACAGGGAGCAGAGCATTCTGGGTAGGATCTTGGCTCGAGAGTTTTTGGCTGATGCGAGCTTGATATAAGGCTGGCTCAGTTCTGAGGACAGAACCGATAACCCATCAGTAATGAATGAACGAAGATCAACAACAGAGATGGAACGTTATGGTAAGACATAATTTCTTTTTACTATCAAAGTCCAAACTAGCTCCACTCAAAAAAATAGCTTTCTTGTGTTCTGAATATAAGGACTACTTACTTATTATATTTAAGGTTTGAGGTTGGGGTTGGTGTAATGGTTAAGGTGTTTACCTCACAAGCACAAGGTACAAGGTTTGATTGTCACCTTTGAAAGGGAAATTGTCCAGGATTTTATTAAAAAATGGCCCCCAACAGCATTTAGCCGCATTCTTACCCGTGAACCTATTAAGTTCATCCCAAAATATATGTATTTTAGATATCTCTTGAAAAAGCTATTAGATCTAATATGCTTGCTTACTTTTCTTTCATAAATATATGAGTAGGAGAAATAACTTATTTCTTGCCAGCTGAGAATTGTCTGCAGCAAATTAATATGTACAGACACCTTAAGTTAATCTAACTTGGTAATAACTTGTAGAATTTTAATAAAAAAGAGGAAAAGAGAAACACTGCAGTGAATTTGAGTATACAATCCACAGGCTGATTAGCTTTGTCTAAGTAAACTATCTTCACTATCATGCTGTCCAGAATGAGATTTGAATTTGAATATATTCTTTGTCCAGAGTCTCTGCATTTTTAAATATAAAATAGAGTTATTACCTACTTCCACATGTCCAGACCCCAGTAAGTAAGTCATTATATATTTTGATTCTATAAAAGACATTTTATTACATGCTTGTACATGTCCAGACCCCAGTAAGTAAGTCATTATATATTTTGATTCTATAAAATACATTTTATTACATGCTTGTACATGTCCAGACCCCAGTAAGTAAGTCATTATATATTTTGATTCTATAAAAGACATTTTATTACATGATGTTCTTCATTCCACATTGCTGCAGTCCTAACTATTGGGTAGTCCGCTGTCCAGTCGGCCCGAATACCAAAGTATATGGACGCCGGTCAGGGCGCATTAGACTGACGCCAGTACGTCAGGGTACTAGAGCGCAAGACCGACGTCATATCCTCAGTCTTTTTTGCCGCATGGTCCGATGCAGAAGCAATTTTGCGAGTGCAGGTTGGTGTTCTGAAAATTTCTGAAGTCAGAGTTTCAGACCGAATCAAAGTTGGCTAAGTACCCGTTAGAATATTTTGGTTTTTCTTGCCTCAGTATTTAACCGGATGTCAGAAAAAGTGAATAACTGTATTTCTTGTGGGAAACAGATACCTCATAGGGATTACCATACTTTGTGTATACCTTGTTTAGGGCCTGAGCACGACGTTGTTGGATGCCGTTCTTGTGCTAGATTTAACAAACGCACTATTAAGAGAGGTTAGACTGTGCCAGGTTAGTGTTTGGGAAGCGTTGTAACTATAAAATGCCGCCGGATGCTCCGGCGCCAGCTTCGACTAAAAGCGCAAGGACAAAACAGCAAAGCCTAGAGGGGAAGAACCGACAGTCCCAGACGCCGGTTCTTTAGAGGGCTCAGTGGAGCCGGAGGTTTTGCCAGGTGTTTCTTTGGAGTCTCAGGAGAGACTTTACTGTTACAGGATGTTTCCTCTCAGGAAGTAGGCCAGGCTGAGGGGCCTCTCAGGTGGCTGTTCTTCCTCACTTCCTAAGGTGGTTAGGGCCTCCCCTTCTGTTTCCAAGGCTTCTTTAAGGGGCAGGCCAAGTTTTGCTTCAGTGGGGGTTTCTCCTAGTGCTTCAGGGTCTTTGCCTAAGAAACATATGCTTAAAATGGCAGAAGATTTGATTACTATGATAAGGGTTCTATGCCCCTCCTGATAAGAGGCCTAGGGTGGAACCTGAGCTTGAGAGTTTTGAGCAATGCTTGAGGCTTCTGAGTCTTCGGCTGAAGACTTGCAGGAGTTCCTACTTATTCTGATTCTGATGTGGATGATTCTACTCCTTCAGCTTCTCCTCCTGAGGATTTTTCATTTTCAGAGACTTTGCATTCCATGAGGGAGCATTTTAAATGGGAAGGCCAAGATTTCTCTGATTCCAGGAAAAGGCTTAGGGAGTTCTTGTTTTACCCCAGCATAGGCCTTTAGCTATACCTCCTGTTTTGAATGTGGTGGAAGATGTTTTTGCAGAGGCTTCCCTAAATCCTGATTCTTTGCCTCCTGCCCCAGTTAAACCGGATAGGTATTATAGGGTGCCTGAAGCTCATAAGTATCTTTTAAGAGTCCTAGGGCAGACCCGAAACTGTCTCTCAGGGGCCTAAAGGTGTAAAGGCCTCAGTTGTTAAAAATCCTGTCCCTCCTGATAAAGAGGCAAGGGCTTTGGATAGATGGGGAAAGAAAGTGTATACTTCTTCCACTTTAGCCATGAGGGCGTTGAATTGTCAGTTTCACATGTTAAAATATCAGAATTATCTTCTTTCACAGTTGAAATCTAAGGTGGATGCTCTGGCGGAAGGTATTGACTGTAAAGAGTTGCAGGATTTAGTTCATGTGTCTGAACAGGTGGGTAAACATTCCTTGCAATGTGGTTTTGATGCTGTGCAGGCCTCCTCCAGGGTGGCTGCCACTGGTTCTGTTCTTCGTAGGCACGCCTGGTTGAGAGATCAGAACTTAGCTGAGCATGTTAAGACAAGGATTTTGGATGCTCCTTTGCAGTCTGATGTGTTGTTTGGTTCGCCTGTGGAAGCAGTTTTGAAGAAAATGGAGGACAAGGCTAAATCTATGCAAACTGTTAAAGATTTTTTGCAGGTGCAGCCTCCGAAGTTTAGTAGAAATTGGCCTGCTAAGGGTTGGACTTTTCCTGCTTATGATTCCCAGTCTAGGGGTAGGTCTAGACGTGGTAGGGGCAGAGCTCAGGGTTCTTTTAGGCCTAGGACAGGGAGTTCCCCTGCTCAGACTTCTGGGGAGGGCAGGGGTCAGTCCTTTCGTAAGCAGCCCCAATGACCTGCCTTTTCAGCTGCCAGTTCATTCTCGCCTGGCAGCACCGTTGGGAGGAAGGCTGTCTCTTTTCAAAGGAAATTGGGATTTAATTACCCAAGACAGATGGGTTCTGGATATCATTCACCACGGTTACAGGTTTTACTTCCATACCTTGCCTCCTTTCAAAGGCATGCCAGACATTCCTCCTCTACAAAGACAAGAGGCTCACAAGCAAATTTCTCTGTTACTCCAAATAGGGGCCATTCAGCCGGTTCCTGTGCCAGAAAGGGGCCTAGGATTTTATTCTCGCCTGTTCCTAGTACCAAAAAAGGGGAACACGTGGAGACCAATTTTGGATTTATCTATCCTCAACACTTATCTGGACATTCCCAAGTTCAAGATGTTGACGTTACAACAGCTTTTACCTCTGCTGGGCAAAGATCACTGGATGGTAACTTTAGATCTCAAGGAGGCTTACCTTCATGTGCCTATAAGACTAAGTTGCAGAAAGTATCTGCGTTTTCGAGCTGGAAATTCTCATTATCAGTTCTCTGCATTGCCCTTTGGCTTATCTACTGCCCAGAGTATTCACAAAGGTTCTGGCTCCAGTGATAGCTTACTTCAGGCTAAAAGGAATTCAAATCTATCCTTACTTGGACGATTGCCTGATTCTGGCTCAAGAAAAGGAAGACCTTCTACAGCATTTGGAATATGTCATAGCAGTGCTAAGATGCCTAGGGTATTCTGTGAACGAAATAAAGTCCAGTCTAGTACCCTCTCAAGACATGTGCTTTCTGGGTGTGAGACTGAATACAGCAGCCCAGATGGCCTTTTAACCCCGGACAAACAAAAGAATCTATCCAGTTACTTCCATCAGCTATCTCTTCAGTCCGGGCTGACTGCAAGGACAGTCCTTCAAGCCTTAGGGTTCATGGCATCTTGTATTCTGGTGCTTCCCAATGCCAAACTGCATATGAGGAAGCTACAATGGTATCTCAAAAATGTATGGACACAGCACTGCCAGGATTTGGACACTGTCATTCAAATAATACCTTGCATTCAAAAGGAATTTTTGTGGTGGGCTCAGGAATGTCACCTAAACAAGGGACTCTCTGTGACCCGGCCAGAGGCGAGTCAGATTCTAACGACAGATGCCTCAGACATTGCTTGGGGAGCTCATCTGAATGGAAAGTGGATACAAGACAAGTGGCCTGCCAGACTACAGCATCTACATATCAACATGAAGGAGATGTTAGCAGTCCAATTTGCATTAATGGCTTTCAAGGAGTTACTTCTTCCAGGGCAGGTGTTGATTCTAACAGACAACACAACTGTCATGTGGTACATCAACAAACAAGGGGGAACTCATTCTTACCCATTGTGCAGGCAAGCAATGATTTTATGGGAGACTGCGCTCAGCTTGCAACTAACTCTTCAGGCAAGGTTTCTGCCGGGAGCACAGAACTCCTTAGCAGATGTGTTAAGCAGACAAATCATGGATCCCCACAGTGGAAACTGGATCTTCATGTATTTCAAAAGTTGACAGTGTCCTGGGGAACTCCAGACATAGATCTGTTCGCTTCTCCACTAAACCACCAGCTGCCAAAGTTTTGCACAAAGAGGTTTCATCACACAGCTTGGAAAGTGGATGCTCTTTCTTTCAGTTGGAAAAATCTTCATGTGTATGCGTTTCCACCTCTGCCTCTTCTTCCAAAGGTGCTTCTAAAGGTCAGACAAGACAAGCCAAGGATGATTTTAATAGCTCCAGATTGGCCTCGGCAGCACTGGTACCCATTACTGAGGAGTCTGGTAAAGAAGCCTCCATGGCCTTTACCCTTGATTCCACACCTGTTGTCTCAGAGCGACGGTCATCTGCTCAATGTCAAGCTTCACTCTCTTCATCTAACAGCCTGGCATATTCTGTTTTGAAAGACAGCAGGTCTCAACTTCCTCAACAAGTTTTAAATGTGATTATGGAAGCCAGGAGACCAAGTACAAGGAAAGTGTACGCAGAAAAATGGAAGAGATTTTTATTTTGGAGTGCAGCAAACAATTTGGAGATTTCGGAGCCAAATCTGAGTGTGGCTCTTCAATATCTTACTGAGTTATTGGACAAAGGTTTGTCTTTCTCTTCCATTAAGATTCATGCTGCAGCAATTTCAACTCACTATGATTGTGACCCACCATTGTTTTCGCATCCTTTGTTCAAGCAATTTCTTAGAGGGGCAAAGAATATAAGACCCCCACGTAGAGCTCCTACTCCTGCTTGGGACCTCAATTTTGTGTTGGAGAAACTTACTCTACAACCTTTTGAGCCTGCTACTTCTGACTTGAAATACTTGTCATGGAAGACTGCTTTTTGTTGGCCATTACTTCTGCAAGAAGGGTTTCTGAGTTGCAGGCCCTTATGGCAGTGGAGCCTTTTGATTTTTCATAAGGATAGGGTATCTTTACGTACTAATCCTTCCTTTATGCCTAAGGTGGTTTCTAGTGTGGCTTTAAACCAAACTATTCATTTGCCTACTTTTTATGCAGATCCCCAAAATAAAGGGGAAAAGATTTTGCACACTTTAGATGTACACAGGCAATTGCGTTATTATTTGAGCAGGACTAAAGATTTTAGGCAGTCTCAGCAGTTGTTTATTTCTTTTGCTTTGAGTTCTCAGGGCAAGCCTGTGTCAAAACAAACTATTTCTAGATGGATTGGGTGTTGCATTACATTTTGTTATTCCCATCATGGCAAGGAGATTCCAGCTGGGATTAGGCCTCATTCCACTAGGGCTACTGCCACTTCAACAGCATTTCTAAGGGGGGTGGCAACTAAAGATATTTTGGAGGCAGCTACTTGGAGTTCAGTGCATACTTTCTCTAAGCATTATCACCTTCCTCTCTACTCTAAGTCTAGGGCTGGTTTTGCCACAGCTATTTTGCAAGGCATGTTGTCAGTTCCTGCTTCCTTATGATTTGCCAGCCTCCCTTACCTCTGCTTTGGGATTCTACCCAATAGTTAGGACTGCAGCAATGTGGAATGAAGAACATAGTACAGTTTTGTACCTACCATAAATGTAGATGTTCGAGGATCCACATTGCTGCAGTCCAGTTTACCCTCCCTCCTTCCCCTCTGTGTTTAGGGGTGGTTGTGTAGGTGAGGTTATAATCTGCTAATTTTGTAAATGTTGTATATATATATATATTTTGGTGCAGGTATGTTGGCAGTGTTTGGTTTTGGGCCTTATTTTTTCAGGGTCTTCTGACATCTGGGGCAAGAAAAGACTGAGGATATGACGTCGGTCATGCGCATTAGTACCCTGACGTACTGACGTCAGTCTAATGCGCCCTGACCGACGTCAGCCATATACTTTGGTATTCGGGCCAACTGGACAGCGGACTACCCAATAGTTAGGACTGCAGCAATGTGGATCCTCGAACATCTACATTTATGGTAGGTACAAAACTGTACTTTTGTACATGTCCAGACCCCAGTAAGTAAGTCATTATATATTTTGATTCTATAAAAGACATTTTATTACATGCTTGTACATGTCCAGACCCCAGTAAGTAAGTCATTATATATTTTGATTCTATAAAAGACATTTTATTACATGCTTCTACATGTTCAGACCCCAGTAAGTGTGTCATTATATATTTTGATTCTATAAAAGACATTTTATTACATGCTTGTACATGTCTAGACCCCAGTAAGTAAGTCATTATATATTTTTATTTACTAGAAGACATTTTATTACATGCTTGCACATGTCCAGACCCCAGTAAGTAAGTCAATATATATTTTGATTCACTAAAAGACATTTTATTACATGATTGTACATGTCCAGACCCCAGTAAGTAAGTCATTATATATTTTGATTCTATAAAAGATATTTTATTACATGCTTCTACATGTCCAGACCCCAGTAAGTAAGTCATTATATATTTTGATTCTGTAAAAGACATTTTATTACATGCTTCCACATGTCCAGACCCCAGTAAGTAAGTCATTATATATTTTGATTCTATAAGACATTTTATTACATGCTTCCACATGTCCAGACCCCAGTACGTAAGTCATTATATATTTTGATTCTCTAAAAGACATTTTATTACATGCTTGTACATGTCCAGACCCCAGTAAGTAAGTCATTATATATTTTGATTCTATAAAAGACATTTTATTACATGCTTCCACATGTGCAGACCCCAGTAAGTAAGTCATTACATATTTTGATTCTATAAAAGACATTTTATTACATGCTTCTACATGTCCAGACCCCAGTAAGTAATTCACGACATATTTTGATTCTATAAAAGACATTTTATTCCACATGTCCAGACCCCAGTAAGTATATCATTATATATTTTGATTCTATAAAAGACATTTTATTACATGATTCTACATGTCCAGACCCCAGTAAGTAAGTCATTATATATTTTGATTCTATAAAAGACATTTTATTACATGCTTCCACATGTCCAGACCCCAGTAAGTAAGTCATTATATATTTTGATTCTATAAAAGACATTTTATTACATGCTTGTACATGTACAAGCAAGTCATTATATATTTTGATTCTATAAAAGACATTTTATTACATGCTTCCACATGTCCAGACCCCAGTAAGTAAGTCATTATATATTTTGATTCTATAAAGACATTTTATTACATGCTTCCACATGTCAGACCCCAGTAAGTAAGTCATTATATATTTTGATTCTATAAAAGACATTTTATTACATGCTTGTACATGTCCAGACCACAGTAAGTAAGTCATTATATATTTGATTCTATAAAAGACATTTTATTACATGATTCTACATGTCCAGACCCCAGTAAGTAAGTCATTATATATTTTGATTCTATAAAAGACATTTTATTACATGCTTCCACATGTCCAGACCCCAGTAAGTAAGTCATTATATATTTTGATTCTATAAAAGACATTTTATTACATGCTTGTACATGTACAAGCAAGTCATTATATATTTTGATTCTATAAAAGACATTTTATTACATGCTTCCACATGTCCAGACCCCAGTAAGTAAGTCATTATATATTTTGATTCTATAAAAGACATTTTATTACATGCTTCCACATGTCCAGACCCCAGTAAGTATATCATTATATATTTTGATTCTATAAAAGACATTTTATTACATGCTTCTACATGTCCAGACCCCAGTAAGTAAGTCATTATATATTTTGATTCACTAAAAGATATTTTATTGCATGCTTCTACATGTCCAGACCCCAGTAAGTAAGTCATTATATATTTTGATTCTATAAAAGACATTTTATTACATGCTTGTACATGTACAAGCAAGTCATTATATATTTTGATTCTATAAAAGACATTTTATTACATGCTTCCACATGTCCAGACCCCAGTAAGTAAGTCATTATATATTTTAATTCTATAAAAGACATTTTATTACATGCTTCCACATGTCCAGACCCCAGTAAGTAAGTCATTATATATTTTGATTCTCTAAAAGACATTTTATTACATGCTTCTACATGTCCAGACCCCAGTAAGTAAGTCACGACATATTTTGATTCTATAAAAGACATTTTATTACATGCTTCCACATGTCCAGACCTCAGTAAGTAAGTCATTATATATTTTGATTCTATAAAAGACATTTTATTACAGGCTTGTACATGTCCAAACCCCAGTAAGTAAGTCATTATATATTTGATTCTATAAAAGACATTTTATTACATGATTCTACATGTCCAGACCCCAGTAAGTAAGTCATTATATATTTTGATTCTATAAAAGACATTTTATTACATGCTTCCACATGTCCAGACCCCAGTAAGTAAGTCATTATATATTTTGATTCTCTAAAAGACATTTTATTACATGCTTCTACATGTCCAGACCCCAGTAAGTAAGTCATTATATATTTTGATTCACTAAAAGACATTTTATTACATGCTTCTACATGCCCAGACCCCAGTAAGTAAGTCATTATATATTTTGATTCACTAAAAGACATTTTATTACATGCTTCTACATGTCCAGACCCCAGTAAGTAAGTCATGACATATTTTGATTCTATAAAATACATTTTATTACATGCTTGTATATTTCCAGACCCCAGTAAGTAAGTCATTATATATTTTGATTCTATAAAAGACATTTTATTACATGCGTGTACATGTACAAGCAAGTCATTATATATTTTGATTCTATAAAAGACATTTTATTACATGCTTCCACATGTCCAGACCCCAGTAAGTAAGTCATTATATATTTTGATTCTATAAAAGACATTTTATTACATGCTTGTACATGTACAAGCAAGTCATTATATATTTTGATTCTATAAAAGACATTTTATTACATGCTTCCACATGTCCAGACCCCAGTAAGTAAGTCATTATATATTTTGATTCTATAAAAGACATTTTATTACATGCTTCCACATGTCCAGACCCCAGTAAGTAAGTCATTATATATTTTGATTCTATAAAAGACATTTTATTACATGCTTGTACATGTCCAGACCACAGTAAGTAAGTCATTATATATTTGATTCTATAAAAGACATTTTATTACATGATTCTACATGTCCAGACCCCAGTAAGTAAGTCATTATATATTTTGATTCTATAAAAGACATTTTATTACATGCTTCCACATGTCCAGACCCCAGTAAGTAAGTCATTATATATTTTGATTCTATAAAAGACATTTTATTACATGCTTGTACATGTACAAGCAAGTCATTATATATTTTGATTCTATAAAAGACATTTTATTACATGCTTCCACATGTCCAGACCCCAGTAAGTAAGTCATTATATATTTTGATTCTATAAAAGACATTTTATTACATGCTTCCACATGTCCAGACCCCAGTAAGTATATCATTATATATTTTGATTCTATAAAAGACATTTTATTACATGCTTCTACATGTCCAGACCCCAGTAAGTAAGTCATTATATATTTGATTCTATAAAGGACATTTTATTACATGCTTCCACATATCCAGACCCCAGTAAGTGTCATTATATATTTTGATTCTATAAAATACATTTTATTACACGGTTGTACATGTCCAGACCCCAGTAAGTAAGTCATTATATATTTGATTCTATAAAAGACATTTTATTACATGCTTCCACATGTCCAGACCTCAGTAAGTAAGTCATTATATATTTTGATTCTATAAAATACATTTTATTACACGGTTGTACATGTCCAGACCCCAGTAAGTAAGTCACGACATATTTTGATTCTATAAAAGACATTTTATTACATGCTTCCACATGTCCAGACCTCAGTAAGTAAGTCATTATATATTTTGATTCTATAAAAGACATTTTATTACAGGCTTGTACATGTCCAAACCCCAGTAAGTAAGTCATTATATATTTGATTCTATAAAAGACATTTTATTACATGATTCTACATGTCCAGACCCCAGTAAGTAAGTCATTATATATTTTGATTCTATAAAAGACATTTTATTACATGCTTCCACATGTCCAGACCCCAGTAAGTAAGTCATTATATATTTTGATTCTCTAAAAGACATTTTATTACATGCTTCTACATGTCCAGACCCCAGTAAGTAAGTCATTATATATTTTGATTCACTAAAAGACATTTTATTACATGCTTCTACATGTCCAGACCCCAGTAAGTAAGTCATTATATATTTTGATTCACTAAAAGACATTTTATTACATGCTTCTACATGTCCAGACCCCAGTAATTAAGTCATGACATATTTTGATTCTATAAAATACATTTTATTACATGCTTGTACATGTCCAGACCCCAGTAAGTAAGTCATCATATATTTGATTTTATAAAAGACATTTTATTACATGCTTCCACATGTCCAGACCCCAGTAAGTATATCATTATATATTTTGATTCTATAAAAGACATTTTATTACATGCTTCCACATGTCCAGACCCCAGTACGTAAGTCATTATATATTCTGATTCTCTAAAAGACATTTTATTACATGCTTCTACATGTCCAGACCCCAGTAAGTAAGTCATTATATATTTTGATTCTCTAAAAGACATTTTATTACATACTTCTACATGTCCAGACCCCAGTAAGTAAGTCATTATATATTTTGATTCTATAAGACATTTTATTACATGCTTCCACATGTCCAGACCCCAGTAAGTATATCATTATATATTTTGATTCTATAAAAGACATTTTATTACATGCTTCTACATGTCCAGACCCCAGTAAGTGTCATTATATATTTTGATTCTATAAAATACATTTTATTACACGGTTGTACATGTCCAAACCCCAGTAAGTAAGTCATTATATATTTGATTCTATAAAATACATTTTATTACATGCTTCCACATGTCCAGACCCCAGTAAGTAAGTCATTATATATTTTGATTCTATAAAAGACATTTTATTACATGCTTCCACATGTCCAGACCCCAGTAAGTAAGTCATTATATATTTTGATTTTATAAAAGACATTTTATTACATGCTTCCACATGTCCAGACCCCAGTAAGTAAATCATTATATATCTGATTCTATAAAGGACATTTTATTACTTGCTTCCACATGTCCAGACCCCAGTAAGTTAGTCATTATATATTTTGATTCACTAAAAGACATTTTATTACATGCTTCTACATGTCCAGACCCCAGTAAGTAAGTCATTACATATTTTGATTCTATAAAATACATTTTATTACATGCTTGTACATTTCCAGACCCCAGTAAGTAAGTCATTATATATTTTGATTGTATAAAAGACATTTTATTACATGCTTGTACATGTACAAGCAAGTCATTATATATTTTGATTCTATAAAGACATTTTATTACATGCTTCCACATGTCCAGACCCCAGTAAGTAAGTCATTATATATTTTGATTCTGTAAAAGACATTTTATTACATGCTTCCACATGTCCAGACCCCAGTAAGTAAGTCATTATATATTTTGATTCTCTAAAAGACATTTTATTACATACTTCTACATGTCCAGACCCCAGTAAGTAAGTCATTATATATTTTGATTCTATAAAAGACATTTTATTACATGCTTCCACATGTCCAGACCCCAGTAAGTATATCATTATATATTTTGATTCTATAAAAGACATTTTATTACATGCTTCTACATGTCCAGACCCCAGTAAGTGTCATTATATATTTTGATTCTATAAAATACATTTTATTACACGCTTGTACATGTCCAGACCCCAGTAAGTAAGTCATCATATATTTGATTCTATAAAGACATTTTATTACATGCTTCCACATGTCCAGACCCCAGTAAGTAAGTCATTATATATTTTGATTCTATAAAAGACATTTTATTACATGCTTCCACATGTCCAGACCCCAGTAAGTAAGTCATTATATATTTTGATTCTGTAAAAGACATTTTATTACATGCTTCCACATGTCCAGACCCCAGTAAGTAAGTCATTATATATTTTGATTTTATAAAAGACATTTTATTACATGCTTCCACATGTCCAGACCCCAGTAAGTAAGTCATTATATATTTGATTCTATAAAGGACATTTTATTACATGCTTCCACATGTCCAGACCCCAGTAAGTTAGTCATTATATATTTTGATTCTATAAAAGACATTTTATTACATGCTTCTACATGTCCAGACCCCAGTAAGTAAGTCATTATATATTTTGATTCTATAAAATACATTTTATTACATGCTTGTGCATGTCCAGACCCCAGTAAGTAAGTCATTATATGTTTTGATTCTATAAAAGACATTTTATTACATGCTTGTACATGTCCAGACCCCAGTAAGTATATCATTATATATTTTGATTCTATAAAAGACATTTTATTACATGCTTCTACATGTCCAGACCCCAGTAAGTGTCATTATATATTTTGATTCTATAAAATACATTTTATTACACGGTTGTACATGTCCAGACCCCAGTAAGTAAGTCATTATATATTTGATTCTATAAAGACATTTTATTACATGCTTCCACATGTCCAGACCCCAGTAAGTAAGTCATTATATATTTTGATTCTATAAAAGACATTTTATTACATGCTTCCACATGTCCAGACCCCAGTAAGTAAGTCATTATATATTTTGATTTTATAAAAGACATTTTATTACATGCTTCCACATGTCCAGACCCCAGTAAGTAAGTCATTATATATTTGATTCTATAAAGGACATTTTATTACTTGCTTCCACATGTCCAGACCCCAGTAAGTTAGTCATTATATATTTTGATTCACTAAAGGACATTTTATTACATGCTTCTACATGTCCAGACCCCAGTAAGTAAGTCATGACATATTTTGATTCTATAAAATACATTTTATTACATGCTTGTACATTTCCAGACCCCAGTAAGTAAGTCATTATATATTTTGATTCTATAAAAGACATTTTATTACATGCTTGTACATGTACAAGCAAGTCATTATATATTTTGATTCTATAAAAGACAATTTATTACATGCTTCCACATGTCCAGACCCCAGTAAGTAAGTCATTATATATTTTGATTCTATAAAAGACATTTTATTACATGCTTCCACATGTCCAGACCCCAGTAAGTAAGTCATTATATATTTTGATTCTCTAAAAGACATTTTATTACATGCTTCTACATGTCCAGACCCCAGTAAGTAAGTCATGACATATTTTGATTCTATAAAATACATTTTATTACATGCTTGTACATTTCCAGACCCCAGTAAGTAAGTCATTATATATTTTGACTCTCTAAAAGACATTTTATTACATGCGTGTACATGTCCAGACCCCAGTAAGTAAGTCATTATATATTTTGATTCTCTAAAAGACATTTTATTACATGCTTCTACATGTCCAGACCCCAGTAAGTAAGTCATTATATATTTTGATTCTATAAAAGACATTTTATTACAGGCTTGTACATGTCCAAACCCCAGTAAGTAAGTCATTATATATTTTATTCTATAAAAGACATTTTATTACATGCTTCCAAATGTCCAGACCCCAGTAAGTAAGTCATTATATATTTTGATTCTATAAAAGACATTTTATTACATGCTTCCACATGTCCAGACCCTAGTAAGTAAGTTATTATATATTTTGATTCTATAAAAGACATTTTATTACATGCTTCTACATGTCCAGACCCCAGTAAGTAAGTCATTATATATTTTGATTCTATAAAATACATTTTATTACATGCTTGTGCATGTCCAGACCCCAGTAAGTAAGTCATTATATGTTTTGATTCTATAAAAGACATTTTATTACATGCTTGTACATGTCCAGACCCCAGTAAGTATATCATTATATATTTTGATTCTATAAAAGACATTTTATTACATGCTTCTACATGTCCAGACCCCAGTAAGTGTCATTATATATTTTGATTCTATAAAATACATTTTATTACACGGTTGTACATGTCCAGACCCCAGTAAGTAAGTCATTATATATTTGATTCTATAAAAGACATTTTATTACATGCTTCCACATGTCCAGACCCCAGTAAGTAAGTCATTATATATTTTGATTCTATAAAAGACATTTTATTACATGCTTCCACATGTCCAGACCCCAGTAAGTAAGTCATTATATATTTTGATTTTATAAAAGACATTTTATTACATGCTTCCACATGTCCAGACCCCAGTAAGTAAGTCATTATATATTTGATTCTATAAAGGACATTTTATTACTTGCTTCCACATGTCCAGACCCCAGTAAGTTAGTCATTATATATTTTGATTCACTAAAAGACATTTTATTACATGCTTCTACATGTCCAGACCCCAGTAAGTAAGTCATGACATATTTTGATTCTATAAAATACATTTTATTACATGCTTGTACATTTCCAGACCCCAGTAAGTAAGTCATTATATATTTTGATTCTATAAAAGACATTTTATTACATGCTTGTACATGTACAAGCAAGTCATTATATATTTTGATTCTATAAAGACAATTTATTACATGCTTCCACATGTCCAGACCCCAGTAAGTAAGTCATTATATATTTTGATTCTATAAAAGACATTTTATTACATGCTTCCACATGTCCAGACCCCAGTAAGTAAGTCATTATATATTTTGATTCTCTAAAAGACATTTTATTACATGCTTCTACATGTCCAGACCCCAGTAAGTAAGTCATGACATATTTTGATTCTATAAAATACATTTTATTACATGCTTGTACATTTCCAGACCCCAGTAAGTAAGTCATTATATATTTTGACTCTCTAAAAGACATTTTATTACATGCGTGTACATGTCCAGACCCCAGTAAGTAAGTCATTATATATTTTGATTCTCTAAAAGACATTTTATTACATGCTTCTACATGTCCAGACCCCAGTAAGTAAGTCATTATATA
This sequence comes from Protopterus annectens, assembly GCF_019279795.1. Taxonomy (NCBI): domain Eukaryota; kingdom Metazoa; phylum Chordata; order Ceratodontiformes; family Protopteridae; genus Protopterus; species Protopterus annectens. The sequence continues at coordinate 1,859,607,279 of NC_056732.1, forward strand.
TTTTGATTCTATAAAAGACATTTTATTACAGGCTTGTACATGTCCAAACCCCAGTAAGTAAGTCATTATATATTTTATTCTATAAAAGACATTTTATTACATGCTTCCAAATGTCCAGACCCCAGTAAGTAAGTCATTATATATTTTGATTCTATAAAAGACATTTTATTACATGCTTCCACATGTCCAGACCCTAGTAAGTAAGTTATTATATATTTTGATTTTATAAAAGACATTTTATTACATGCTTCCACATGTCCAGACCCCAGTAAGTAAGTCATTATATATTTGATTCTATAAAGGACATTTTATTACATGCTTCCACATATCCAGACCCCAGTAAGTTAGTCATTATATATTTTGATTCTATAAAAGACATTTTATTTCATGCTTCTACATGTCCAGACCCCAGTAAGTAAGTCATTATATATTTTGATTCTATAAAAGACATTTTATTACATGCTTGTACATGTCCAGACCCCAGTAAGTAAGTCATTATATGTTTTGATTCTATAAAAGACATTTTATTACATGCTTGTACATGTCCAGACCCCAGTAAGTATATCATTATATATTTTGATTCTATAAAAGACATTTTATTACATGCTTCCACATGTCCAGACCCCAGTAAGTAAGTCATTATATATTTGATTCTATAAAGGACATTTTATTACATGCTTCCACATATCCAGACCCCAGTAAGTGTCATTATATATTTTGATTCTATAAAATACATTTTATTACACGGTTGTACATGTCCAGACCCCAGTAAGTAAGTCATTATATATTTGATTCTATAAAAGACATTTTATTACATGCTTCCACATGTCCAGACCTCAGTAAGTAAGTCATTATATATTTTGATTCTATAAAATACATTTTATTACACGGTTGTACATGTCCAGACCCCAGTAAGTAAGTCACGACATATTTTGATTCTATAAAAGACATTTTATTACATGCTTCCACATGTCCAGACCTCAGTAAGTAAGTCATTATATATTTTGATTCTATAAAAGACATTTTATTACAGGCTTGTACATGTCCAAACCCCAGTAAGTAAGTCATTATATATTTGATTCTATAAAAGACATTTTATTACATGATTCTACATGTCCAGACCCCAGTAAGTAAGTCATTATATATTTTGATTCTATAAAAGACATTTTATTACATGCTTCCACATGTCCAGACCCCAGTAAGTAAGTCATTATATATTTTGATTCTCTAAAAGACATTTTATTACATGCTTCTACATGTCCAGACCCCAGTAAGTAAGTCATTATATATTTTGATTCACTAAAAGACATTTTATTACATGCTTCTACATGTCCAGACCCCAGTAAGTAAGTCATTATATATTTTGATTCACTAAAGACATTTTATTACATGCTTCTACATGTCCAGACCCCAGTAATTAAGTCATGACATATTTTGATTCTATAAAATACATTTTATTACATGCTTGTACATGTCCAGACCCCAGTAAGTAAGTCATCATATATTTGATTTTATAAAAGACATTTTATTACATGCTTCCACATGTCCAGACCCCAGTAAGTATATCATTATATATTTTGATTCTATAAAAGACATTTTATTACATGCTTCCACATGTCCAGACCCCAGTACGTAAGTCATTATATATTCTGATTCTCTAAAAGACATTTTATTACATGCTTCTACATGTCCAGACCCCAGTAAGTAAGTCATTATATATTTTGATTCTCTAAAAGACATTTTATTACATACTTCTACATGTCCAGACCCCAGTAAGTAAGTCATTATATATTTTGATTCTATAAGACATTTTATTACATGCTTCCACATGTCCAGACCCCAGTAAGTATATCATTATATATTTTGATTCTATAAAAGACATTTTATTACATGCTTCTACATGTCCAGACCCCAGTAAGTGTCATTATATATTTTGATTCTATAAAATACATTTTATTACACGGTTGTACATGTCCAAACCCCAGTAAGTAAGTCATTATATATTTGATTCTATAAAATACATTTTATTACATGCTTCCACATGTCCAGACCCCAGTAAGTAAGTCATTATATATTTTGATTCTATAAAAGACATTTTATTACATGCTTCCACATGTCCAGACCCCAGTAAGTAAGTCATTATATATTTTGATTTTATAAAGACATTTTATTACATGCTTCCACATGTCCAGACCCCAGTAAGTAAATCATTATATATCTGATTCTATAAAGGACATTTTATTACTTGCTTCCACATGTCCAGACCCCAGTAAGTTAGTCATTATATATTTTGATTCACTAAAAGACATTTTATTACATGCTTCTACATGTCCAGACCCCAGTAAGTAAGTCATTACATATTTTGATTCTATAAAATACATTTTATTACATGCTTGTACATTTCCAGACCCCAGTAAGTAAGTCATTATATATTTTGATTCTATAAAAGACATTTTATTACATGCTTGTACATGTACAAGCAAGTCATTATATATTTTGATTCTATAAAAGACATTTTATTACATGCTTCCACATGTCCAGACCCCAGTAAGTAAGTCATTATATATTTTGATTCTGTAAAAGACATTTTATTACATGCTTCCACATGTCCAGACCCCAGTAAGTAAGTCATTATATATTTTGATTCTCTAAAAGACATTTTATTACATACTTCTACATGTCCAGACCCCAGTAAGTAAGTCATTATATATTTTGATTCTATAAAAGACATTTTATTACATGCTTCCACATGTCCAGACCCCAGTAAGTATATCATTATATATTTTGATTCTATAAAAGACATTTTGTTACATGCTTCTACATGTCCAGACCCCAGTAAGTGTCATTATATATTTTGATTCTATAAAATACATTTTATTACACGCTTGTACATGTCCAGACCCCAGTAAGTAAGTCATCATATATTTGATTCTATAAAAGACATTTTATTACATGCTTCCACATGTCCAGACCCCAGTAAGTAAGTCATTATATATTTTGATTCTATAAAAGACATTTTATTACATGCTTCCACATGTCCAGACCCCAGTAAGTAAGTCATTATATATTTTGATTCTGTAAAAGACATTTTATTACATGCTTCCACATGTCCAGACCCCAGTAAGTAAGTCATTATATATTTTGATTTTATAAAAGACATTTTATTACATGCTTCCACATGTCCAGACCCCAGTAAGTAAGTCATTATATATTTGATTCTATAAAGGACATTTTATTACATGCTTCCACATGTCCAGACCCCAGTAAGTTAGTCATTATATATTTTGATTCTATAAAAGACATTTTATTACATGCTTCTACATGTCCAGACCCCAGTAAGTAAGTCATTATATATTTTGATTCTATAAAATACATTTTATTACATGCTTGTGCATGTCCAGACCCCAGTAAGTAAGTCATTATATGTTTTGATTCTATAAAAGACATTTTATTACATGCTTGTACATGTCCAGACCCCAGTAAGTATATCATTATATATTTTGATTCTATAAAAGACATTTTATTACATGCTTCTACATGTCCAGACCCCAGTAAGTGTCATTATATATTTTGATTCTATAAAATACATTTTATTACACGGTTGTACATGTCCAGACCCCAGTAAGTAAGTCATTATATATTTGATTCTATAAAAGACATTTTATTACATGCTTCCACATGTCCAGACCCCAGTAAGTAAGTCATTATATATTTTGATTCTATAAAAGACATTTTATTACATGCTTCCACATGTCCAGACCCCAGTAAGTAAGTCATTATATATTTTGATTTTATAAAAGACATTTTATTACATGCTTCCACATGTCCAGACCCCAGTAAGTAAGTCATTATATATTTGATTCTATAAAGGACATTTTATTACTTGCTTCCACATGTCCAGACCCCAGTAAGTTAGTCATTATATATTTTGATTCACTAAAAGACATTTTATTACATGCTTCTACATGTCCAGACCCCAGTAAGTAAGTCATGACATATTTTGATTCTATAAAATACATTTTATTACATGCTTGTACATTTCCAGACCCCAGTAAGTAAGTCATTATATATTTTGATTCTATAAAGACATTTTATTACATGCTTGTACATGTACAAGCAAGTCATTATATATTTTGATTCTATAAAAAACAATTTATTACATGCTTCCACATGTCCAGACCCCAGTAAGTAAGTCATTATATATTTTGATTCTATAAAAGACATTTTATTACATGCTTCCACATGTCCAGACCCCAGTAAGTAAGTCATTATATATTTTGATTCTCTAAAAGACATTTTATTACATGCTTCTACATGTCCAGACCCCAGTAAGTAAGTCATGACATATTTTGATTCTATAAAATACATTTTATTACATGCTTGTACATTTCCAGACCCCAGTAAGTAAGTCATTATATATTTTGACTCTAAAAGACATTTTATTACATGCGTGTACATGTCCAGACCCCAGTAAGTAAGTCATTATATATTTTGATTCTCTAAAGACATTTTATTACATGCTTCTACATGTCCAGACCCCAGTAAGTAAGTCATTATATATTTTGATTCTATAAAGACATTTTATTACAGGCTTGTACATGTCCAAACCCCAGTAAGTAAGTCATTATATATTTTATTCTATAAAAGACATTTTATTACATGCTTCCAAATGTCCAGACCCCAGTAAGTAAGTCATTATATATTTTGATTCTATAAAAGACATTTTATTACATGCTTCCACATGTCCAGACCCTAGTAAGTAAGTTATTATATATTTTGATTTTATAAAAGACATTTTATTACATGCTTCCACATGTCCAGACCCCAGTAAGTAAGTCATTATATATTTGATTCTATAAAGGACATTTTATTACATGCTTCCACATATCCAGACCCCAGTAAGTTAGTCATTATATATTTTGATTCTATAAAAGACATTTTATTTCATGCTTCTACATGTCCAGACCCCAGTAAGTAAGTCATTATATATTTTGATTCTATAAAAGACATTTTATTACATGCTTGTACATGTCCAGACCCCAGTAAGTAAGTCATTATATGTTTTGATTCTATAAAAGACATTTTATTACATGCTTGTACATGTCCAGACCCCAGTAAGTATATCATTATATATTTTGATTCTATAAAAGACATTTTATTACATGCTTCCACATGTCCAGACCCCAGTAAGTAAGTCATTATATATTTGATTCTATAAAGGACATTTTATTACATGCTTCCACATATCCAGACCCCAGTAAGTGTCATTATATATTTTGATTCTATAAAATACATTTTATTACACGGTTGTACATGTCCAGACCCCAGTAAGTAAGTCATTATATATTTGATTCTATAAAAGACATTTTATTACATGCTTCCACATGTCCAGACCTCAGTAAGTAAGTCATTATATATTTTGATTCTATAAAATACATTTTATTACACGGTTGTACATGTCCAGACCCCAGTAAGTAAGTCACGACATATTTTGATTCTATAAAAGACATTTTATTACATGCTTCCACATGTCCAGACCTCAGTAAGTAAGTCATTATATATTTTGATTCTATAAAAGACATTTTATTACAGGCTTGTACATGTCCAAACCCCAGTAAGTAAGTCATTATATATTTGATTCTATAAAAGACATTTTATTACATGATTCTACATGTCCAGACCCCAGTAAGTAAGTCATTATATATTTTGATTCTATAAAGACATTTTATTACATGCTTCCACATGTCCAGACCCCAGTAAGTAAGTCATTATATATTTTGATTCTCTAAAAGACATTTTATTACATGCTTCTACATGTCCAGACCCCAGTAAGTAAGTCATTATATATTTTGATTCACTAAAAGACATTTTATTACATGCTTCTACATGTCCAGACCCCAGTAAGTAAGTCATTATATATTTTGATTCACTAAAAGACATTTTATTACATGCTTCTACATGTCCAGACCCCAGTAATTAAGTCATGACATATTTTGATTCTATAAAATACATTTTATTACATGCTTGTACATGTCCAGACCCCAGTAAGTAAGTCATCATATATTTGATTTTATAAAAGACATTTTATTACATGCTTCCACATGTCCAGACCCCAGTAAGTATATCATTATATATTTTGATTCTATAAAAGACATTTTATTACATGCTTCCACATGTCCAGACCCCAGTAAGTAAGTCATTATATATTCTGATTCTCTAAAAGACATTTTATTACATGCTTCTACATGTCCAGACCCCAGTAAGTAAGTCATTATATATTTTGATTCTCTAAAAGACATTTTATTACATACTTCTACATGTCCAGACCCCAGTAAGTAAGTCATTATATATTTTGATTCTATAAGACATTTTATTACATGCTTCCACATGTCCAGACCCCAGTAAGTATATCATTATATATTTTGATTCTATAAAAGACATTTTATTACATGCTTCTACATGTCCAGACCCCAGTAAGTGTCATTATATATTTTGATTCTATAAAATACATTTTATTACACGGTTGTACATGTCCAAACCCCAGTAAGTAAGTCATTATATATTTGATTCTATAAAATACATTTTATTACATGCTTCCACATGTCCAGACCCCAGTAAGTAAGTCATTATATATTTTGATTCTATAAAAGACATTTTATTACATGCTTCCACATGTCCAGACCCCAGTAAGTAAGTCATTATATATTTTGATTTTATAAAAGACATTTTATTACATGCTTCCACATGTCCAGACCCCAGTAAGTAAATCATTATATATTTGATTCTATAAAGGACATTTTATTACTTGCTTCCACATGTCCAGACCCCAGTAAGTTAGTCATTATATATTTTGATTCACTAAAAGACATTTTATTACATGCTTCTGCATGTCCAGACCCCAGTAAGTAAGTCATTACATATTTTGATTCTATAAAATACATTTTATTACATGCTTGTACATTTCCAGACCCCAGTAAGTAAGTCATTATATATTTTGATTCTATAAAAGACATTTTATTACATGCTTGTACATGTACAAGCAAGTCATTATATATTTTGATTCTATAAAAGACATTTTATTACATGCTTCCACATGTCCAGACCCCAGTAAGTAAGTCATTATATATTTTGATTCTGTAAAGACATTTTATTACATGCTTCCACATGTCCAGACCCCAGTAAGTAAGTCATTATATATTTTGATTCTCTAAAAGACATTTTATTACATACTTCTACATGTCCAGACCCCAGTAAGTAAGTCATTATATATTTTGATTCTATAAAAGACATTTTATTACATGCTTCCACATGTCCAGACCCCAGTAAGTATATCATTATATATTTTGATTCTATAAAAGACATTTTATTACATGCTTCTACATGTCCAGACCCCAGTAAGTGTCATTATATATTTTGATTCTATAAAATACATTTTATTACACGCTTGTACATGTCCAGACCCCAGTAAGTAAGTCATCATATATTTGATTCTATAAAAGACATTTTATTACATGCTTCCACATGTCCAGACCCCAGTAAGTAAGTCATTATATATTTTGATTCTATAAAGACATTTTATTACATGCTTCCACATGTCCAGACCCCAGTAAGTAAGTCATTATATATTTTGATTCTGTAAAAGACATTTTATTACATGCTTCCACATGTCCAGACCCCAGTAAGTAAGTCATTATATATTTTGATTTTATAAAAGACATTTTATTACATGCTTCCACATGTCCAGACCCCAGTAAGTAAGTCATTATATATTTGATTCTATAAAGGACATTTTATTACATGCTTCCACATGTCCAGACCCCAGTAAGTTAGTCATTATATATTTTGATTCTATAAAAGACATTTTATTACATGCTTCTACATGTCCAGACCCCAGTAAGTAAGTCATTATATATTTTGATTCTATAAAATACATTTTATTACATGCTTGTGCATGTCCAGACCCCAGTAAGTAAGTCATTATATGTTTTGATTCTATAAAAGACATTTTATTACATGCTTGTACATGTCCAGACCCCAGTAAGTATATCATTATATATTTTGATTCTATAAAAGACATTTTATTACATGCTTCTACATGTCCAGACCCCAGTAAGTGTCATTATATATTTTGATTCTATAAAATACATTTTATTACACGGTTGTACATGTCCAGACCCCAGTAAGTAAGTCATTATATATTTGATTCTATAAAGACATTTTATTACATGCTTCCACATGTCCAGACCCCAGTAAGTAAGTCATTATATATTTTGATTCTATAAAAGACATTTTATTACATGCTTCCACATGTCCAGACCCCAGTAAGTAAGTCATTATATATTTTGATTTTATAAAAGACATTTTATTACATGCTTCCACATGTCCAGACCCCAGTAAGTAAGTCATTATATATTTGATTCTATAAAGGACATTTTATTACTTGCTTCCACATGTCCAGACCCCAGTAAGTTAGTCATTATATATTTTGATTCACTAAAAGACATTTTATTACATGCTTCTACATGTCCAGACCCCAGTAAGTAAGTCATGACATATTTTGATTCTATAAAATACATTTTATTACATGCTTGTACATTTCCAGACCCCAGTAAGTAAGTCATTATATATTTTGATTCTATAAAAGACATTTTATTACATGCTTGTACATGTACAAGCAAGTCATTATATATTTTGATTCTATAAAAGACATTTTATTACATGCTTCCACATGTCCAGACCCCAGTAAGTAAGTCATTATATATTTTGATTCTATAAAAGACATTTTATTACATGCTTCCACATGTCCAGACCCCAGTAAGTAAGTCATTATATATTTTGATTCTCTAAAAGACATTTTATTACATGCTTCTACATGTCCAGACCCCAGTAAGTAAGTCATGACATATTTTGATTCTATAAAATACATTTTATTACATGCTTGTACATTTCCAGACCCCAGTAAGTAAGTCATTATATATTTTGACTCTCTAAAAGACATTTTATTACATGCGTGTACATGTCCAGACCCCAGTAAGTAAGTCATTATATATTTTGATTCTCTAAAAGACATTTTATTACATGCTTCTACATGTCCAGACCCCAGTAAGTAAGTCATTATATATTTTGATTCTATAAAAGACATTTTATTACATGCTTCCACATGTCCAGACCCCAGTAAGTATATCATTATATATTTTGATTCTTTAAAATACATTTTATTACACACTTGTACTTGTCCAGACCCCAGTAAGTAAGTCATTATGTATTTGATTCTATAAAAGACTTTTTATTACATGCATCCCCATGTCCAGACCCCAGTAAGTAAGTCATTATATATTTTGATTCTATAAAAGACATTTTATTACATGCTTCCACATGTCCAGACCCCAGTAAGCAAGTCATTATATATTTTGATTCTATAAAAGACATTTTATTACATGCTTCCACATGTCCAGACCCCAGTAAGTAAGTCATTATATATTTTGATTCTATAAAAGACATTTTATTACATGCTTCCACATGTCCAGACCCCAGTAAGTAAGTCATTATATATTTTGATTCTATAAAAGACATTTTATTACATGCTTCCACATGTCCAGACCCCAGTTAAGTAAGTCATTATATATTTTGATTCTATAAAGGAACATTTTATTACATGCTTCCACATGTCCAGACCCCAGTAAGTAAGTCATTATATATTTTGATTCTATAAAAAACATTTTATTACATGCTTCCACATGTCCAGACCCCAGTAAGTAAGTCATTATATATTTTGATTCTATAAAAGACATTTTATTATATGCTTGTACATATCCAGACCCTAGTAAGTAAGTCATTATATATTTTGATTCTCTAAATGACATTTTATTACACGCTTGTACATGTCCAGACCCCAGTAAGTAAGTCATTATATATTTTGATTCTGTAAAAGACATTTTATTACACGCTTCTACATGTCCAGACCCCAGTAAGTGTCATTATATATTTTGATTCTATAAAAGACATTTTATTACATGCTTCCACATGTCCAGACCCCAGTAAGTAAGTCATTATATATTTTGATTCTATAAAAGACATTTTATTACATGCTTGTACATGTCCAGACCCCAATAAGTAAGTCATTATATATTTTGATTCTATAAAACACATTTTATTACACGCTTCTACATGTCCAGACCCCAGTAAGTAAGTCATTATATATTTTGTTTCTCTAAAAGACATTTTATTACACGCTTGTACATGTCCAGACCCCAGTAAGTAAGTCATTATATACTTTGATTCTATAAAAGACATTTTATTACATGCTTGTACATGTCCAGACCCCAGTAAGTAAGTCATTATATATTCTGATTCCCTAAAAGACATTTTATTACATGATTCTACATGTCCAGACCCCAGTAAGTGTCATTATATATTTTGATTCTATAAAATACATTTTATTACATGCGTCTACATGTCCAGACCCCAGTAAGTAAATCATTATATATTTTGATTCTATAAAATACATTTTATTACATGCTTGTACATGTCCAGACCCCAGTAAGTAAGTCATTATATATTTTGATTCTATAAAAGACATTTTATTACATGCTTGTACATGTCCAGTCCCCAGTAAGTAAGTCATTATATATTTTGATTCTATAAAAGACATTTTATTACATGCTTCCACATGTCCAGACTCCAGTAAGTAAGTCGTCATATATTTTGATTCTATAAAAGACATTTTATTACATGCTTGTACATGTCCAGACCCCAATAAGTAAGTCATTATATATTTTGATTCTATAAAAGACATTTTATTACATGCTTGTACATGTCCAGACCCCAGTAAGTAAGTCATTATATATTTGGATTCTATAAAAGACATTTTATTACATGCTTGTACATGTCCAGTCCCCAGTAAGTAAGTCATTATATATTTTAATTCTATAAAAGACATTTTATTACATGCTTCCACATGTCCAGACCCCTGTAAGTGTCATTATATATTTTGATTCTATAAAAGACATTTTATTACATGCTTCCACATGTCCAGACCCCAGTAAGTAAGTCATTATATATTTTGATTCTATAAAAGACATTTTATTACATGCTTGTACATGTCCTGACCCCAGTAAGTAAGTCATTATATATTTTGATTCTATAAAACACATTTTATTACACGCTTCTACATGTCCAGACCCCAGTAAGTAAGTCATTATATATTTTGTTTCTCTAAAAGACATTTTATTACACGCTTGTACATGTCCAGACCCCAGTAAGTAAGTCATTATATACTTTGATTCTATAAAAGACATTTTATTACATGCTTGTACATGTCCAGACCCCAGTAAGTAAGTCATTATATATTCTGATTCCCTAAAAGACATTTTATTACATGATTCTACATGTCCAGACCCCAGTAAGTGTCATTATATATTTTGATTCCATAAAATACATTTTATTACATGCATCTACATGTCCAGACCCCAGTAAGTAAATCATTATATATTTTGATTGTATAAAATACATTTTATTACATGCTTGTACATGTCCAGACCCCAGTAAGTAAGTCATTATATATTTTGATTCTATAAAATACATTTTATTACATGCTTGTACATGTCCAGACCCCAGTAAGTAAGTCATTATATATTTTGATTCTATAAAAGACATTTTATTACATACTTGTACATGTCCAGACCCCAGTAAGTAAGTCACTATATATTTTGATTCTATAAAAGACATTTTATTACATGCTTGTACATGTCCAGTCCCCAGTAAGTAAGTCATTATATATTTTGATTCTATAAAAGACATTTTATTACATGCTTCCACATGTCCAGACTCCAGTAAGTAAGTCATTATATATTTTGATTCTATAAAAGACATTTTATTACATGCTTGTACATGTCCAGTCCCCAGTAAGTAAGTCATTATATATTTTGATTCTATAAAAGACATTTTATTACATGCTTCCACATGTCCAGACTCCAGTAAGTAAGTCATTATATATTTTGATTCTATAAAAGACATTTTATTACATGCTTGTACATGTCCAGACCCCAGTAAGTAAGTCATTATATATTTTGATTCTATAAAAGACATTTTATTACATGCTTGTACATGTCCAGACCCCAGTAAGTAAGTCATTATATATTTTGATTCTATAAAAGACATTTTATTACATGCTTGTACATGTCCAGACCCCAGTAAGTAAGTCATTATATATTTTAATTCTATAAAAGACATTTTATTACATGCTTCCGCATGTCCAGACCCCAGTTAAGTAAGTCATTATATATTTTGATTCTATAAAAGACATTTTATTACATGCTTCCACATGTCCAGACCCCAGTAAGTAAGTCATTATATGTTTTGATTCTATAAAAGACATTTTATTACATGCTTGTACATGTCCAGACCCCAGTAAGCAAGTCATTATATATTTTGATTCTATAAAAGACATTTTATTACATGCTTGTACATGTCCAGACCCCAGTAAGTAAATCATTATATATTTTGATTCTATAAAAGACATTTTATTACATGCTTGTACATGTCCAGACCCCAGTACGTAAGTCATTATATATTTGATTCTATAAAAGACATTTTATTACATGCTTCTGCATGTCCAGACCCCAGTAAGTAAGTCATTATATATTTTGATTCTATAAAAGACATTTTATTACATGCTTGTACATGTCCAGACCCCAGTAAGTAAGTCATTATATATTTTGATTCTATAAAAGACATTTTATTACATGCTTGTACATGTCCAGACCCCAGTAAGTAAGTCATTATATATTTTGATTCTATAAAAGACATTTTATTACACGCTTCTGCATGTCCAGACCCCAGTAAGAAAAAGTTTACTAGGGATCAGGAGGATTATTCCAATGGCAATCCATTTTCATTCCAGTCCAAACACGTGAGATTTAATAATCTCCCCACATCTGTTAGAAAAAGGAAAAGGCCTAGGTCTATTTTACGTAGGAACACATCTGAGGGCACTTCATCTTTTGATGATACTTCTTCAGGCACTGACAATGAATCCCTGGCAACAACAGGGTCTCCAACACCTAAAGAAGTTCTGGTAGTGTCCCTTTAGGAACACACGTAGACGGGGGGGTGGGGGCGTAAGCACAAGAAAAGTGAGCAATCTGCAAGGGTTACTGGATTTGGCCTTAGGGAATTGAATTGCCCCACGGTAAACAATGTTTTGAATTTGTCTAACTATGACCTGCCTGATGTACACATTCAAGTTCTTAATAAAGGTTTAAATTTTATACCCGGCTCTGTTATATCTGAAGATGTATTTGCACAAGATCTGATTCAGTTTTGTAGATCTATTAATTTAAGAATGTTTTTTGGTGATACCAGTACTAATTTGGATGGTGGCAATTTTATATATCATAAATCCAATTTCACTCCGCCTATGCATGCAGTTGTCCAGCAGTTCCAAAATAGTGTATTGAAAGATATTCATTTTCTTGGTTCTGAAACAGTTTTTAAGAACAACAATATTACCCCTATTGAGAGAAGGGCAATCTTGGAACTTCAGGATAACAAACAAATTGTTATAATAAATGCTGACAAAGGTGGAGCTGTAGTGGTTTTAAATTGGTCTGACTATGATAGTCATTATATATTTTGGTTCTTCGGCTTTCCTTATTTCTCCTCCTTCCTTCCCTTTTATTTTTCAGTATAACTTGACATTTCTAAGAGTTTATAAACTTAATAAATATTCCAGTAGATTAATTTGTTATGGTCTTAACAACTCAAACTGTTAACAACTTTGCAACTTTAATACCTTCAAAAAACTGAAATTCACATTTCTTGTAATATTCCTCTTTTATATTAAAATGATCAGTTATACATTAGTATACAACAATTCACATCAAGTACATAACAACTTGTATATTAAATTAGTAGACCGTCCCTGAAAAATTGGTTATTCATTACATATTCATTTTTTTCCGAAATGACATCTGTGCTAAAGAAATTTTACCATATTCTTCATAGAAAGTGTCATAACAGTCAACTTTATCTATGTTACTGAGTGAAAATAGGTCTTTATTAAGAAACAGAAATACTTGATACATTGTATTCAAAGGAAATTAACTATTTTTTAGTATTAATGCAGTATTGTTACCTTGCTTTAGTTGAACATCTAGCTGTCATAGCGTATCTGCTTTAGTCAAAACAACGTTTATTTGCATGTTTGTTTGTCTTTTCGGCTTTTCCCGGTTAGGGGTCGCCGCAGCGGAACTCCAGTCCGCTAATGATTGGCAGTCGATTTTTATGATGCCGAGTTGCCAGCCCGACGCCCAACCTTCAGCACGCCCATTCACGCATGTCTTTCGGAGGCCACCGCAGGGAGGACATGCAGACTCCACACAGAAGCACTCCAGCCGAGAATCGAACAGGAGAACCTCTTGCTGTGAGGTAACAATGCTACTGCTGTACCACCGCGGATATACATTTAAATTTTTTATTATTCTGAATATTTGAAAATGAAATTCCACTTTGATTTTTTTTTTGTCAAAAGTGAGTCTGGTAATTCCTTCATTTTAAGTCTTTCTTTTCCTGTGAATGTAATGAGGTGGTTGAATATGACACATATTTCTTTACTAGTTTTTTTCAATCCAGTTGTTTTTCTCAGAAGATATTCTTGTTGTTTGTAGTAGAACAGTCTGTGTCCTCAAAAGTTGAGAAAATATTATTTGAATATAATTCTTGACTTCTTCCAAAGTGTTAAAGATCTGTATACCAGAAGACAGAAATATTTGTAATCATATAGGATATAATAAATGTGCTTTGTTTGATATTATTGGATTCTGGTTGCTCGGTTAATGGCCATTTATCTCCTTCTTTCGAGAGTTCATAAGTTCATAGGTTGATAGGTTAGTACTAGGCTAAGTGCTCTTGTGAGCCATTGTAAGCCTAGCCAATTAGCCGTTGTGAGATTCAAACCCTGCACCTTGTGTTTTCAAGGCAAACACCTTAACCATTAGGCCATCCTCCCCCCTCTGCTGTTAATAGTTCTGTGAGCTCCTTCAATACCAAAATAGCCTGCTTGAAGATTTAATATCTGAAGTATCCATGTAATTAGAAAATCCGAAATGTCATTGCCTTCAGGTTTTTGGTTTGGTACTCAAAATGTTCGTATGTTGGGTCTTCTTTCCCTTTTTTCAAGATATTCTGTTTTATTTGACAACCATATTTTTGCTTTAGTAAAAAATTCTGTTTGTTTCTTCTTCTTTTGTCAGCCTTCCATTGATAATGCCCTGTGCATTTTCTATGTCCAATATTTGTACGCCCAGTTAATCATAGATTTTAACATCACTGTCTGCTTCATGGTGTCTTGAAGATTGTCCAGTCCAGTTGGAAAGTTATCATTCTTCAAGTTGAGTTTGTGTAGTGAAAATAAAACTCGATGGAATTCTTCAATGTTAGGATATTTTTGAAGCTGTCATTGCTATGTGTATTTCACTGACTATTAAGGAAGGTATTGTGGCAGGAAACTTTTCACTTATAATCACTTTTCAAGGAAAATTTGTTTATGAGTTCACAGATTAAGAAATGCATTTTTAAAATGTGATCAAGCCTCTTTCTTATACATTTCATGTTTTAATTGCAGATATATTTAGTGTTCTGCTGTTCTGTGGATATCTTGGATATGGAATCAAATTTGTTATCACTATTTCACTGTGTAATTTTGCTTATATATTTGATATGTCCTGATAGTTGATGTGGCTTAAATTTGCATTTAATTACTTGGCTTGTATTAACAATTCATTGCGTATTCTTTTCTGTATCTCTGTTGATGTACACCAAGCCTTAAAATGGCCTGATGGGGTTCAGTGTTCTACCCCAGATGTTCTTCATTCCACATTGCTGCAGTCCTAACTATTGGGTAGTCCGTGCAGAAGCAATTTATGACGCCGGTCATGCGCATTTAGTACCCTGCGTACTCAGTCTAGTCTAATGTAGCCTGACAGCCAATCTCCATATACTTTATTCAGTAGGGCGACACTGGGACTACCCAATAGTTAGGACTGCAGCAATGTGGATCCTCGAACATCTACATTTATGGTAGGTACAAAACTGTACTTTAACAAATGCATGTAAATGAATAAATCAATAAATAGATATAACATTCCAGATATTTGCAGACAAAGTCATGCCTGAAGCAGGAAACCTAAACTGTGGTGACCCACAGGATCAGTGCTCAGCCTCTGATTATTATCTTTATTAATGATATCGCTGTCAGGCTGCCCTACATCAACTTAATTCTGTATTTGTACGAGTTACTCATCGAATGCTGACAAAGAGGCTTCAGTAACCTGCAAGGATAAACACAAGCTAACTTCAGCAGCTTGCTGTGGCTGCCAGGAATCAGTAACCTGCTCATAAACATAAACGAATCAAGGATTATTACTGTCGGCTACCCCAGAGAAACGTTAAAAAACAATTCTCTAAATAAACGGTACTGAAAATAATAAGACCAGATGTAGAAGGACAGGAATGTGTATGTGTTAATCAGATTTCACCTATCATTTATGTTCCACACACATACAGTAATCCAAAAAGCCCTGTCTCTACTAAAGGCGTACTACAATGTGTCCTGTATATCAGCAACAGAGGCAGGAATAGCCACGTCAAAAAAAATACTTATTTCAAAAACCTGAATGTGTAGTTTCATGAATAATGGAACACCCGACCAGAAACACCTTAATACTGCATGTAGCAACAAATGTGAATGTATCATTTCGTCATAGTGAGTATCATTAATGCAAAGACAACTCACAGAAACCACTTTGTGTAATAATGGATCATTCACTTTTCTCCAGGCTTACTATTAAATGTCTGGGCATTGGTCCATCAAAACACTGAAATCTACTCTTACCAAAACTCACAATATTCAAGACCCCCCCCCAACAGTATTTATTTCTGTGTTCATGAGAATAGGGTGTCTTGCAATTCTATGCAATTTTAGGGTTGTACCTGATCAATGTTGTGGATTTCAGTGTTTTCAACTCAAGAGCTGCATTTTCAACAAACTAATGCTCAGACTATTGACAGTAAACCTTTTCTCCACTATTTTGTGACCTCTGAGAAAATATAAAGTCCTGGGTGTAAGTATTAACAAAAAAAAACTTCCCCTGAAGTTCACTGAAAGTGGTTTCAGTGATTTGTATTTGGATTTAAGGACTTCGCTTAGTGGGTATTCAGTCAATTAGATTAGGCCACCACAAACAAATTGTTAGGTTTGTATGTTTAAGTCATGCCAGAACCATTAATGTGACATTTTACATAAAGTAAGTGGCTTCCAATACCAGTCAGGGCATCACTCTGGCTGCACTTCCAGTAACAAACAGGGCACTATGGCTGAAAACTTCTTAATATTTAAATAAAGAAATCTGCATTATTGTCCACCACCTAAGAAATGACCCTTCACATGTGATTTGGGCTACTTAGTAATAACTGCAGACAACAGTCCCATAGATGGGCTTAAGCCATTGTTTGGCTTAGCTACTGGTTACTGGGCATTAAGTAAAATTAGTCCAGCTTCACAGAATGGAATTCTAGCTGCCATAATTTAGGAAAACCCTTTGTATACCTTCAAAATGAAACTAAAATGTAATTCTATGAAAAATAATGCATATTCTACAGAGATAATGGCTAGGACAGAGCTAAAATGGAATTAAACGTCCATTACATGTGATTTTATAACTGCTTTGTGCTGCAGGTGCAACATCTCTGTATGTATGTATGTTGAGGTCCATCTCTGCCTTGCTTACCATACCATTACAGACCAGATTGTCCAGGGCCACCCGTATCTCCATAAATCCAATGTCTCTCCAACACTAAAACCAACAATGAAAATCAGCAGATAACTAAGACATAGTGGAGGGACAGGCCTTTAGATTCCAGAGCATCCTTAACCTTTACAGTATACCTCCCTGCATATTAAGCAGTGCATCCTTAACCTTTACAGCGTACTTCCCTGCATGTTAAATAGTGCATCCTTAACCTTTACAGTATACCTCCCTGCATATTAAGCAGTGCATCCTTAACCTTTACAGTATACCTCCCTGCATATTAAGCAGTGCATCCTTAACCTTTATAGTGTACTTCCCTGCATATTAAACAGTGCATCCTTAACCTTTACAGTGTACTTCCCTGGTTGTTAAGCAGTGCATCCTTACCCTTTACAGTGTACTTCCCTGCATGTTAAGCAGTGTCTGAGTACATCCATAACCTTTACAGTGTACGTCCCTACATGTTAAGCAGTGCATCCTTAATCTTACGGTATACTTCCCCCTGCATGTTAAGCAGTTTATCCTTAACCTTTACAGCATACTTCCCTGCATGTTAAGCAGTGCATCCTTAACCTCTACAGTGTACTTCCCCTGCATGTTAAGCAGTGCATCCTTAAGCTCTACAGTGTACTTCCCCTGCATGTTAAGCAGTGCATCCTTAACCTTTACAGTATACTTCTCCTGCATGTTAAGCAGTTTATCCTTAACCTTTACAGCATACTTCCCTGCATGTTAAGCAGTGCATCCTTAATTTTACGGTATACTTCCCCTGCATGTTAAGCAATGCATCCTTAATCTTACGGTATACTTCCCCTGCATGTTAAGCAGTGCATCCTTAATCTTACGGTATACTTCCCCTGCATGTTAAGCAGTGCCTCCTTAACCTTTACAGTGTACTTCTCCTGCATGTTAAGCAGTGCCTCCTTAACCTTTAGAGTGTACTTCCCCTGCATGTTAACCAGTGCATCCTTAACCTTTACAGTATACTTCCCCGCATGTTAAGAAGTGCATCCTTAACTTTTACAGTATACTTCACTGCATGTTAAACAGCGCATCCTTAACCTTTACGGTATACTTCCCCTGCATGATAACAAGTGCATTCTTAACCTTTACAGTGTACCTCCCTGCATATTAAACAGTGCATCCTTAACCTTTACAGTGTACTTCCCTGCATGTTAAGCAGTACACACTTAACCTTTACAGTATACTTTCCTGCATGTTAAGCAGTTCATCCTTAACCTTTATAGTGTACTTCCTTGCATGTTAAGCAGTGCATTCTTAACCTTTATGGCATACTTCCCTGCATGTTAAGTGGTGCATGCTTAACCTTTACAATAGAATTCCCTGCATGTTAAGCAGTGCATTCCTAACCTTTACAGTGTACTTCCCTGCATATTATGAACCTATAAACCATGCTAGTTGTAACATGTCTTATTACTTCCTCCTCCTGTGAAACACCATGCTGGTTGTAACATGTCTTATTACTTCCTCCTCCTGTGAAACACCATGCTAGTTGTAACACGTCTTCTTACTTCTTCCTCCTGTGAAACAACATGCTAGTCATAACATGTCTTCTTACTACTTCTCCTGTGAAACCCCATGCTAGTTGTAACATGCCTTCTTCCTCCTGTGAAACACCATGCTAGTTGTAACACGTCTTCTTACTACTTCCTCCTGTGAAACACCATGCTAGTCATAACACGGCTTCTTACTTCTTCCTCCTGTGAAACACCATGCTAGTCGTAACATGTCTTCTTACTTCTTCCTCCTGTGAAGCACCATGATAGTCATAACGCATCTTTTTGCTTCTTCCTCCTGTGAAACACCATGCTAGTCACAACCTTTCTTCTTAC
The DNA here is from genome assembly GCF_019279795.1 of Protopterus annectens. Classification (NCBI taxonomy): domain Eukaryota; kingdom Metazoa; phylum Chordata; order Ceratodontiformes; family Protopteridae; genus Protopterus; species Protopterus annectens. The sequence goes on from NC_056732.1 coordinate 1,859,626,939, forward strand.
TTCTTCCTCCTGTGAAACACCATGCTAGTCATAACATGTCTTCTTACTTCTTCCTCCTGTAAAGACAATGCTAGTCAACACATCTTCTTCCCTCTTCCTCCTGTGAAACACCATGTTAGTCATATCACGTCTTCTTACTTCTTCCTCCTGTGAAACACCATGCTAGTCATAACGCATCTTCTTACTTCTTCCTCCTGTGAAACATCATGCTAGTCATAAAACGTCTTCTTACTTCTTCCTCCTGTGAAACACCATGCTAGTTGTAACACGTCTTCTTACTTTTTCCTCCTGTGAAGCACCATGCTAGTTGTAACATGTCTTCTTACTTCTTCCTTCTGTGAAACACCATGCTAGTCATAACAGGTCTTCTTACTTCTTTCTCCTGTAAAACACCATGCTAGTCATAACACTTCTTACTTCCTCCTCCTGTGAAACACCATGCTAGTCATAACACGTCTTCTTACTTCTTCCCCTGCAAAACACCATGCTAGTCATAAAACATCTTCTTACTTCTTCCACATGTGAATCACCATGCTAGTCGTAACATGTCTTCTTACTTCTCCTGTGAAACACCATGCTAGTCATAACACATCTTCTTACTTCTTCTCCTGTGAAACACCATGCTAGTCGTAACATGTCTTCTTACTTCTTCCACATGTGAATCACCATGCTAGTCGTAACATGTCTTCTTACTTCTTCTCCTGTGAAACAACATGCTAGTCATAACACATCTTCTTACTTCTTCTCCTGTGAAACACCAAGCTAGTCGTAACATGTCTTCTTACTTCCTCCTCCTGTGAAACACCATGCTAGTCGTAACATGTCTTATTACTTCTTCCTCCTGTGAAACACCATGATAGTCCTAACATGTCTTTTTACTTCTTCCTCCCGTGAAACACCATGCTAGTTGTAACACATCTTCTTACTTCTTCCTCCTGTGAAACACCATGCTAGTCGTAACATGTCTTCTTACTTCTTCCTCCTGTGAAACACCATGATAGTCCTACCACATCTTTTTACTTCTTCCTCCCGTGAAACACCATGCTAGTTGTAACACATCTTCTTACTTCTTCCTCCTGTGAAACACCATGCTAGTCGTAACATGTCGTCTTACTTCTTCCTCCTGTGAAACACCATGATAGTCCTAACACATCTTTTTACTTCTTCCTCCCGTGAAACACCATGCTAGTTGTAACACGTCTTCTTACTTCTTCCTCCTGTGAAACACAATGCTAGTTGTAATATGTCTTCTTACTTCTTCCTCCTATGAAACACCATGCTAGTTGTAACACGTCTTTTTCCCTCTTCCTCCTGTGAAACACCGTGCTAGTCGTAACACATAGTCTTACTTCTTCCCCCTGTGAAACATCCTGCTAGTCATAACGCATCTTCTTCCCTCTTCCTCCTGTGAAACACCATGCTAGTCATAACACTTCTTACTTCCTCCTCCTGTGAAACACCATGCTAGTCACAACACGTCGTCTTCCTCCTGTGAAACACCAGGCTAGTTGTAACACGTCTTCTTACTTCTTCCTCTTGTGAAATACCATGCTAGTCATAACATGTCTTCTTACTTCTTCCTCCTCTGAAACACCATGCTGTTCGTCTCATATCTTCCTACGTCTTCTTCTTCTTCTGAAACATCATGCTAGTCATAACACGTCTTCTTACCACTTCCTCCTGTGAAACACCATGCTAGTTGTAACATGTCTTCTTACTTCTTCCTCCTGTGAATCACCATGCTAGTCATAACATGTCTTCTTACTTCTTCCTCCTGTGAAACACCATGCTAGTCGTAACACGTCTTCTAACTTCCTCTTCTGTAAAACACCATGCTAGTCATAAAACATCTTCTTAATTCTTCCACATGTGAATCACCATGCTAGTCGTAACATGTCTTCTTACTTCTTCTCCTGTGAAACACCATGCTAGTCATAACACATATTCTTACTTCTTCTACTGTGAAACACCATGCTCATCGTAACATGTCTTCCTACTTCTTCCTCTTGTGAAACACCCTGCTAGTCATAGCACGTCATCTTACTTCTTCCTCCTGTGAAACACCATGCTAGTCATAACACGTCTTCTTACTTCTTCCTCCTATAACACCATGCTGGTCATAACATGTCTTCTTACTTCTTCCTCCTGTAAACACAGTGCTAGTCATAACGCATCTTCTTCCTTCTTCCTCCTGTAAAACACCATGCTTCTTCTTCTTCTCGCTGTGAAACACCCTGCTAGTCATAACACATCTTCTTACTTCTTCTCCTATGAAACACCATGCTAGTCGTAACATGTCTTCTTACTTCTTCCTCCTGTGAAACACCATGATAGTCATAACATGTCTTTTTACGTCTTCCTCCTGTGAAACACCATGCTAGTCGTAACACTTCTTCTTACTTTATCCTCCTGTGAAACATCATGCTATAGCTGTAACATGTCTTCTTACTTCTTCCTCCTGTGAATCACCATGTTAGTCGTAGCACGCCTGCTTACTTCTTCCTCCTAAGAAAGACCGTGTTGGTTGTAACACATCTTCTTACTTCTTCCTCCTGTAAAAAACCATGGTAGTCATAACATGTCTTCTTACTTCTTCCTCCTGTAAACACAATGCTAGTTATAACACATCTTCTTCCCTCTTCCTCTTGTGAAACAACATGCTAGTCATAACATGTCTTCTTAATTTTTCCTCCTGTGAAACACCATGCTAGTCGTAACACATCGTCTAACGTCTTCCCCCTGTGAAACACCATGCAAGTCATAACACTTCTTACTTTCTCCTCCTGTGAAACACCATGCTTAGTCACAACATGTCTTCTTCCTCCTGTGAAACACCATACTAGTTGTAACACGTCTTCTTACTTCTTCCTCTTGTGAAACACCATGCTAGTCATAACACGTCTTCTTACTTCTTCCTCCTCTAAAACACCATGCTATTCGTCTCATGTCTTCCTACTTCTTCTTCTTGTGAAACACCATGCTAGTCATAAGACGTCTTCTTACCACTTCCTCCTGTGAAACACCATGCTAGTTATAACATGTCTTCTTACTTCTTCCTCCTATGAATCACCATACTAGTCATAGCACGCCTTCTTACTTCTTCCTCGTATGAAAGACGATGTTGGTTGTAACTCGTCTTCTTACTTCTTCCTCCTGTGAGTCACCATGCTAGTCATAACATGTCTTCTTACTTCTTTGTCCTGTGAAACTTCATGCTAGTCGTAACACATCTTCTTACTTATTCCTCCTATGAAACACCATGCTAGTCATAACACGTCTTCTTTCACCATGCTAGTCATAACACGTCTTCTTCCTTGTTCCTCCTGTGATGCACCATGCTAGTCATAACATGTCTTTTTACTTCTTCCTCCTGTGAAACACCATGCTAGTCTTAAAACATCTTCTTACTTCTTCCTCCTGTGAACCAACATGCTAGTCATAACATGTCTTCTTACTTCTTCCTCCTGTCAAAAACCATGCTAGTCATAACATGTCTTTTTACTTCTTCCTCCTGTGAAACACCATGCTAGTCATAGCATGTCTTCTTATTTCTTCCTCCTGTGAAACTCCATACTAGTTATAACATGTCTTCGTACTTCTACCTCTTGTGAAACACCATGCTAGTCATAGCACGTCTTCTTACTTTCTCCTCCTGTGAAACACCATGCTAGTTGTAACATGCTTTCTTACTTCCTCCTGTGAAACACCATGCTAGTCACAACACGTCATCTTACTTCTTCCTCCGGTGAAACACCATTCTAGTCATAACACATCTTCTTACTTCTTCCTCCTATGAAACACCATGCCAGTCATAACATGTCTTCTTACTTCTTCCTCCTGTAAACACAATGCTAGTCATAACACATCTTCTTCCCTCTTCCTCCTGTGAAACACCATGCTAGTCATAACATGTCTTCCTACTTTTTCCTCCTTTGAAACACCATGCTAGTCATAACATGTCTTCCTACTTTTTCCTCCTTTGAAACACCATGCTAGTCATAACGCATCATCTTACTTCTTCCTCCCGTGAAACACCATGCTAGTCACAACACGCTTTCTTACTTCTTTCTCCTGTGAAACATCATGCTAGTCATAACACTTCTTAATTCCTCGTCCTGTGAATCACCATGCTAGTCACAACACGTCGTCTTACTTCTTCCTCCTATGAAACACCATGCTAGTCATAACATGTCTTCTTACTTCTTCCTCCTGTGAAACACCATGCTAGTCATAATATGTCTTCTTACTTCTTCCTCCTGTGAAACACCATGCTAGTCGCAACACATCTTCTTACTTCCTCCACCTGTGAAACACCATGCTAGTCTTAACACTTCTTCCTACTTCTTCCCCCTATGAAACACCATGCTAGTCATAATATGTCTTCTTACTTTTTCCTCCTGTGAAACACCATGCTAGCTGTAGCACATCTTTTTACTTCTTCCTCCTGTCAAACACCATGCTAGTCCTAGCACGTCTTCTTACTTCTTCCTCCTGTGAAACACCATACTAGTCACACCACGTCTTCTTACTTCTTCCTCCTGAGAAACACCATGCTAGTCATAACATGTCTTCTTACTTCTTCCTCCTGGGAAACACCATGCTAGTCATAACACGTCTTCTTACTTCTTCCTCCTGTGAATCACCATGCTAGTCATAACATGTCTTCTTACTACTTCTCCTGTGAAACCCCATGCTAGTTGTAACATGCCTTCTTCCTCATGTGAAACACCATGCTAGTTGTAACACGTCTTCTTACTTCTTCCTCCTGTACAACACCATGCTAGTCGCAACACATCTTACTTCCTTCTCTGATGAAACACCATGCTAGTCGTAACACGTCTTCTTACTTCTTCCTCCTGTGAAACACCATGCTAGTTGTAACACGTCTTCTTACTTCTTCCTCCTGTACACCACCATGCTAGTGGCAACACATCTTACTTCCTCCTCTGATGAAACACCATGCTAGTCGTAACACGTCTTCTTACTTCTTCCTCATGTAAAACACCATGTTTGTTGTAACATGTCTTCTTACTTCTTCCTCCTGTGAAACACTAGTCGTAGCATGTCTTCTTACTTCTTCCTCCTGTGAAACACCATGCTAGTCATAACACGTCTTCTTCCTTTTTCCTCCTATGAAACATCATGCTGGTTGTAACACGTCTTCTTAATTCTTGCTTTTGTGAAACCCCATGCTAGTCGTGACACATCTTCTTACTTCTTCCTCCTGTGAAACACCATACTAGTCAAAACATGCCTCCTTCTTCCTCCTGTGAAACACCATGCTAGTCATAGCACGTCTTCTTACTTCTTCCTCCTGTGAAACACCATGCTAGTCATAGCACGTCTTGTTACTTCTTCCTCCTGTGAAACACCATGCTAGTCATAACACATCTTTTTACTTCTTCCTCCTGTGAAACACCATGCTAGTCGTAACATGTCTTCTTACTTCTTCCTCCTGTGAAACACCATGCTAGTCGTAACATGTCTTCTTACCTCTTCCTCTTGTGAAACATCATGCTAGTCGTAACATGTCTTTTTACTTCTTCCTCCTGTGAAACACCATGCTAGTCGTAACATGTCTTCTTACCTCTTCCTCTTGTGAAACACCATGCTAGTCGTAACACGTCTTCTTACTTCTTCCTCCTGTAAAACACTATGCTACGGTTAACACGTCGTCTTACTTCTTCCTCCTGTGAAACACCATGCTAGTCATAACATCTTCTTCCTTCTTCTGTTGTGAAACACCATGCTAGTCATAGCACGTCTTCTTACTTCTTCCTCCTGTGAAACACCATGATAGTCATAACATGTCTTATTACTTCTTCTCCTGTGAATCACCATGTTAGTCATAACATGTCTTCTTACTTCCTCCTGTTAAATACCATGCTAGTTGTAACACATCTTCTTACTTCTTCCTGTTGTGAAAAACCATGCTAGTTGTAACATGTCTTCTTACTTCTTCTTCCTGTGAAACACCATGCTAGTCATAACACATCTTCTTACTTCTTCCACCTGTGAAACACCATGCTAGTCATAGCACATCTTCTTACTTCTTCATCCTGTGAAACACCATGCTAGTCGTAACACGTCTTCTTACTTTTTCTCTTGTGAAACACCATGCTAGTCATAACATGTCTTTTTACTTCTTCCTGTTGTGAAACACTGTGCTAGTTATAACGTCTTCTTACTTCCTCCTGTGAAACACCATGCCAGTTGTAACACATCTTACTTCTTCCTGCTGTGAAACACTGTGCTAGTCGTAACACGTCTTCTTACTTCTTCCACCTGTGAAACACCATGCTAGTCATAGCACATCTTCTTACTTCTTCGTCCTGTGAAACGCCATGCTAGTCGTAACACGTCTTCTTACTTTTTCCTCCTGTGAAACACAATTCTAGTCATAACACGCCTGCTTACTTCTTCCACCTGTGAAACACCATGGTAGTCGTAAGATGTCATCTTACTTCTTCCTCCTGTAAAACACCATGCTAGTCGTAACACGTCTTCTTACTTCTTCCTCCTGTGAAACACCATGCTAGTCGTAACACGTTTTCTTACTTCTCCTGTGAAACACCATGCTAGTCATAACATGTCTTCTTACTTCTTCCTCCTGTGAAACACCATGATAGTCATAACATGTCTTCTTACTTCCTCCTGTGAAACACCTTGCTAGTCATAACACGTCTTCTTACTTCTTCCTCCTGTAAAACACCATGCTAGTCATTACACGTCTTCTTACTTCTTCCTCCTGTGAAACACCATGCTAGTTGTAACACATCTTCTTACTTCTTCCTCCTATTAAACACCTTGCTAGTCATAACACGTCTATTTACTTCTTCCTCCTGTGAAACACCATGCTAGTTGTAACACTATCTTCTTACTTCTTCCTCCTATTAAACACCTTGCTAGTCATAACACGTCTTCTTACTTCTTCCACATGTGAAAGACCATGCTAGTCATAACATGTCTTCTTACTTCTTCCCCCTGTGACACACCATTACTAGTCATAACACGTCTTCTTAGTTCTTCGTCCTGTGAAACCCCATGCTATTCGTAACACTGCTTCTTACTTCTTCAGCCTGTGAAACACCATGCAAGCCATAACACGTCTTCTTACTTCTTCCTCCTGTGAAACACCATGCTAGTCGTAACACATCTTCTTACTTCTTCCACCTGTAAAACACCATGCTAGCTATAACACGTCTTCTTACTTCTTCCCCCTGTGAAACATCATGCTAGTCATAACACATCTTCTTACTTCCTCCTCCTGTGAAACACCATACTAGTCATAATATGTCTTCTTACTTCTTCCTCTTGTGAAACACCATGCTAGTCATAACACGTCCTCTTACTTCTTCCTCCTGCGAAACACCATGCTAGTCGTAACATGTCTTCTTACTTCTTCCTCCTGTGAAACACCATGCAAGCCATAACACGTCTTCTTACTTCTTCCTCCTGTAAAACACCATGCTAGTCATAACATGTCTTCTTATTTCTTTCTCCTGTGAAACACCATGCTAGTTGTAACACGTCTTCTTACTTTTTCCTCCTGTGAAACACCATGCTAGTTGCAACATGTCTTCTTACTTCTTCCTCCTTTGAAACACCCTGCTAGTCATAACACTAATTACTTTTTCCTCCTGTGAAACACCTTGCTAGTTGTAATACGTCTTCTTACTTCTTCCTCCTATGAAACACCATGCTAGTCATAACACGTCTTCTTACTTCTTCCACCTGTAAAACACCATGCTAGTCGTAACACGTTTTCTTACTTCTTCTCCTGTGAAACACCATGCTAGTCATAACATGTCTTCTTACTTCTTCTTCCTGTGAAACACCATGATAGTCATAACGTGTCTTCTTACTTCCTCCTGTGAAACACCTTGCTAGTTGTAACATGTCTTCTTACTTCTTCCTCCTGTGAAACACCATGCTAGTCACAACACGCCTTCTTATTTCTTCCACCTGTGAAACACCATGCTAGTCATAACATGTCTTCTTCCTTCTTCCTCCTGTGAAACACCATGCTAGTCGTAACACGTCTTCTTACTTCTTCCACTGTGAAACACTGTGCTAGTTATAACGTCTTCTTACTTCCTCCTGTGAAACACCATGCTAGTTGTAACACATCTTCTTACTTCTTCCTGCTGTGAAACACCGTGCTAGTAGTAACACGTCTTCTTACTTCTTCCACCTGTGAAACACCATGCTAGTCATAGCACATCTTCTTACTTCTTCATCCTGTGAAGCACCATGCTAGTCGTAACACGTCTTCTTACTTCTTCCTGTGCAACACCATGCTAGTCTTGCATCTTCTTACTTCCTTCTCCTGTGAAACACCATGCTAGTTGTAATACTTCTTTCTACTTCTTCCTCCTATGAAACACCATGCTAGTCGTAACACGTCTTCTTACTTCTTCCACATGTGAAACACCATGCTAGTCATAGCACATCTTCTTACTTCTTCGTCCTGTGAAACACCATGCTAGTCGTAACACGTCTTCTTACTTCTTCCTCCTGTGAAACACAATTCTAGTCATAACACGCCTGCTTACTTCTTCCTCCTGTGAAACACCATGCTAGTCGTAACACGTCTTCTTACTTCTTCCACCTGTGAAACACCATGCTAGTCGTAAGATGTCATCTTACTTCTTCCTCCTGTAAAACACCATGCTAGTTGTAAGACGTCTTCTTAGTCGTAACACTTTTTCTTACTTCTTCTCCTGTGAAACACCATGCTAGTCATAACACGTCTTCGTACTTCTTCCTCCTGTGAAACACCTTGCTAGTCACAACACGCCTTCTTATTTCTTCCACCTGTGAAACACCATGCTAGTCGTAACACGTCTTCATACTTCTTCCACCTGTGAAACACCATGCTAGTTGTAACATGTCTTTTTACTTCTTCGTCCTGTGAAACACCATGCTAGTTGTAACACATCTTCATACTTCTTCCACCTGTGAAACACCATGCTAGTTGTAACATGTCTTTTTACTTCTTCGTCCTGTGAAACACCATGCTAGTTGTAACACATCTTCTTACTTCTTCCTGCTGTGAACCACCATGCTAGTTGTAACATGTCTTCGTACTTCTTCCTTCTTTGAAACCCCATGCTAGTACTAGCACGTCGTTTTACTTCTTCCTCCTGTGCAACACCACGCTAGTCGCAACGCATCTTCTTACTTCCTTCTCCTGTGAAACACCACGCTAGTTGTTACACTTCTTCTTACTTCTTCCTCCTGTTAAACACCATTCTAGTCGTAACATGTCTTCTTATTTCTTCCTCCTGTGAAACACCGTGCTAGTCATAACAGTTTTTCTTCTTCCTCCTGTGAATCACCATGCTCGCAGTAACACGTTATCTTATTTCTCCCTCCTACGAAACACCATGCTAGTTGTAACTTGCTTTCTTACTTCTTCCTCCTGTTAAACACCTTGCTAGTTGTAAGATGCCCTCCTCCACTCTGATGGAACTCCTGCATATCCACAAAATAAAACAGTACCAGAATTACCCATTCTAAAGTCTTACACCTTGCCTGTGATATAAATCGGACCTGCTGGAGGGATATGTATGTATCCCATAGACTACCCATCTATCGAACAGGCTCTCCCCATCCTTGTGAAGCACAGTTCCTCCCTAATCCAATTCAAGTGCAACTTGGACAATTGGATGGGAAACCGGAAATTCGTCCTTGGTTTGGCACCTATGTCTCTTGATGCAAACAGGTAAGCTGTAAATGGTTCATCTCCCAGGCCCATGCTTACACTTATCAAGGGTATCAGAACTTGTCAGAGATTTGGGATGCATGGCTAGGTTTAAAAAGGCCCTTGTGGTCGTTAGCCTAGCAAACATATATGAACCTATGCATCTATGCAGTGCATTCTTAACCTTTACAGTATATTTCCCTACATGTTAAGCAGTGCATCCTTAACCTTTACGGTATACTTCCCTGCATGTTAAGCAGTGCATCCTTAAGCTTTACAGTTTATTTCCCCTGTATGTTAAGCAGTGCATCCTTAACCTTTACAGTGTACTTCCCTGCATGTTAAGCAGTGCATCCTTAACCTTTACAGTGTACTTCCCTGCATGTTAAGCAGTGCATCCTTAACCTTTACAGTGTACTTCCCTGCATGTTAAGCAGTCCATCCTTAACGTTTACAGTATACTTTCCCTGCATGTTAACCAGTGCACACTTAACCTTTACGGTGTACTTCCCTGCATGTTAAGCAGTGCATCCTTAACCTTTACAGTGTACTTCCCCTGCATGTTAAGGAGTGCATCCTTAACCTTTACAGTGTACTTCCCTGCATGTTAACCAGTGCACCCTTAACCTTTACAGTGTACTTCCCTGCATGTTAAGCAGAGCATCCTTAACCTTTACAGTGTACTTCCCTGCATGTTAAGCAGTGCATCCTTAACCTCTACAGTGTACTTCCCTGCATGTTAAGCAGTGCATCCTTAACCTTTACGGTGTACTTCCCTGCATGTTAAGCAGTGCATCCTTAACCTTTACAGTGTACTTCCCTTGCTTGTTAAGCAGCACATCCTTAACCTTTAAAGTGTACTTCCCTGCATGTTAAGCAGTGCATCCTTAACGTTTACAGTGTACTTCCCTGCATGTTAAGCAGTGTATCCTTAACCTTTTATGGTGTATTTCCCTGCATGTTACGCAGTGCATCCTTAACCTTTTACGGTGTACTTCCCTGCATGTTAAACAGTGCATCCTTAACCTTTACTGTATATTTCCCTGCATGTTAAGCAGTGCTTCCTTACCCTTTTATAGTATACTTTCCTGCATGTTAAGCAGTGCCTCCTTAACCTTTTATGGTATACATCCTCTGCATTTTAAGCAGTGCATCCTTAAACTTTTACGGTGTTAAGCAGTGCATCCTTAACCTTTACAGTGTACTTCCCCTGCACGTTAAGCAGTGCATCCTTAATCTTTACAGTATACTTCCCCTGCACGTTAAGCAGCGCATCCTTAACCTTTTACGGTATACTTCCCTGCATGTTAAGCAGCGCATCCTTAACCTTTTACGGTATACTTCCCTGCATGTTAAGCAGTGCATCCTTAACCTTTTACGGTATACTTCCCTGCATGTTAAGCAGTGCATCCTTAACCTTTTACGGTGTACTTCCCTGCATGTTAAGCAGTGAAACTCACTTGTCTTTCTTGAAACATAACCAGATTACTGGATGGGCAGCCACACACTTACTCCAGAATTGGCTAGTGTGGTCCTCCTGGAGAAGGGCCGTGCAGCCTGAGATAATGGGCACTGGCAACGTGTAGATGGTCATGACTCTGAAGTATCTGTAAATCATTTCAAAATGTTTGGCATGTCTTTATGTAAACTAGGCTCCACCTGTCCCTGCACAGTTTGTGTGAGTACTTCATATCTACAGATGCACCCATAAAAGTGTTTCCTCGTTTGTTGAAGTTAAACAGAGAGAGAGCTTCTGATGTACTTTAGTCAGTTGTCCCATGTTTAATCCATTTGCAGTGCGTGCAGCATTGAGAATGGTTGCTAATTAGACATTGCTGATTTTCAAAAGATGGACTTTTGCTTATTGATGGTAGTTATTTAATACATTAAAAATGGAACACAGAGTTTGAGACTTTTCTTTTTTGTCGTGCTTAGTAATATCTATGTTAAATAAATACACCGTACCAGTTAATTTCCATCAAGGTAATTTTATATAATTACTAAATGAACCAACTTCAAAAAGAAAACTTAAAAAGAAACAGACTTATGACTAAAAAATGTTTGATGCATTTTTAAGTTTTTACTCGCGAATTCCTGTTTTATTTTTGAAGAATTTCTATTGATCTGTAAAGAATGAAAGCAGTAAATATGTATTCTGCCTTGTTGTGTCTATTTACCACTAACGCTTTTTTCATAATTTTATATGATTATTTTGTAGCTGAATTAAAGTTCACAGTCGAGTTGTTTAATGCCTCCTGATTCCAAAATATGTTAAACAGAATGACATACTTATTTTTTATAGGTCTGTTTTCTAGTTTTATGGGAAGAAACATTTAAAACCTTCATGTTGTAAATATTGGAATTTAAATATTTGAAATTTAGACTAATTCTGATTTCTCTTATACAGATTATAATTAGCCTGACTTTTCCTTTGCCCATGGGGAGAGTTCTTTTTTTAATATTTGACTGAGGACATCGGTGACGTTTTTCCCGTAAGGTTAGGGTAGTTACAAGGAATTTGCATAATTTGTGTAGAACATGTAGATGAAAAGCCCATCCGATGTATTGTTGGAAAACGAAACAAAAGATAATAAAATAAAACACAGACACGTTAACGCATTTTAAATGGCAGGATAAGAGGGCATAGCAGATTTTTGTTGGAGACCTGTTCATTATTGTAATTCTTTGTGAGACCAGTTTATTGTTTAATATGTTTAGGCATTAAAAAAGATTTGTGTGTGTGGATATACTAACATACCCAGGGGTTTACAATGTAAGCTGTAAGAAAAATCTATTTTGCAGCTAATTATATTTTGACACATTGTTTTTATTTTCTTTTAAGTGACCAGGAATGGAGAATTCGGAGTCTTCCAGAATCTGCAGTCATCCTATGGAAAACTCAGGGATGGAGAATGTGACGGAGCTCTGCCTGATGAGATGCTTATCACAAGGCAATTTCCAGTGAAGACGGAAACTAGAGATGATAACTGTAGGCAAAGTAATGAGGACTTTGACATGAAAACTGAATTAGAAAAGCATCTGCAAGCTGAAGCAGAGGAAACGCCATGCAGCTGGCTTAACCATGGAAACAGTGTAACATTTTATAGTAACAGTGTAACTGATCCTCTAAGTGACAGTGGGGAAAACAAAAAGAATACCCCCCCAACGCATAAACAAGCACTCATTAGGCAGGCTTTGCATGAAGGTGTTATGAATGCCAAAGGTTTTACAGATGGGAAAAACTTAGCACTGCAGAAGATCATTCGTACTGGTCAGAATAACTTTACCACATGTGACAAAAGTTTTACACAGAATAATGACATGCCAGCACTTCAGAATGTCCACATTTGGCAAAAGGATCATCAGAATATCCACACTAGCCTAACACCCTGTAAATGTACCACATGTGACAAGAGTTTTGCATACAAAGGCAATATGTTGAATCATCAGATACACTGTGGGCAGCAGCCATATAAATGTTCCGTGTGTGACAAGAGTTTTGTACATAAGACTCACATGGTTAGACATCAGTATATCCATAGTGAGCAAAAACCATATAAATGTACCATATGTGACAGGAGTTTCGTACAGAAGGGTCTACTGGTACTTCATCAGAAGGTGCATGCAGGGCAGAAACCATACAAATGTACCACATGTGACAAGAGTTTTGCACTAAAGGGAAATCTTGTCCAACATCAGAGGATCCACACGAGCATGGAAATCTATAAATGCACCATGTGTGATAAGAGTTTTGTATACAAAAGCAATTTGGTGACTCATCAGGGGCTCCACACTGGGCAGAAGCCATATAAATGTTCCATGTGTGACAAGAGTTTTATAAGGAAGAACCAACTGGCACTTCATCAGAAGATGCATACAGAGCAGAACCCATACAAATGTGCCACGTGTGACAGGAGTTTTGTGTACAAAGGCAGCATGTTGAATCATCAGATACACTGCGGGCTGAAGACATATAAGTGCACCGTGTGTGACAAGAGTTTTGTAAACAAAAGCAGTTTGGTGACTCATCAGAGGCTCCACACTGAGCAGAAGCCGTATAAATGTTCCATGTGTGACAAGAGTTTTGTACATAAGAGTCACATGGAGAGGCATCAGTATATCCATAGCGCTCAGAAACCATATAAATGTACCATGTGTGACAAGAGTTTTGCATACAAAAGCAGTGTGGTGATTCATCAGAGGCTCCATAGTGGACAGAAGCCATATAAATGCACCATGTGTGACAAGAGTTTTGTATGGAAGAACTGTCTGATGATACATCACTATACCCACAGTGGGCAGAAGCCATATAAGTGCACCATGTGTGACAAGAGTTTTGTGATGAAGAGTCGACTGGTACTTCATCAAAAGATGCACTCTGGGCAGGGACCATATAAATGTACCTTGTGTGACAAGAATTTTTTAACAAAGAATTGCTTGATGATACATCACTATACCCATAGTGGGAAAAAGCCATATAAATGCACCATGTGTGACAAGAGTTTTGTGATGAAGAGTCAGCTGGTACTTCATCAAACAATACATTCTGGGCAGAAACCATATAAATGTACCATTTGTGACAAGAGTTTTGTATACAAAAACAGTATGGTGCTTCATCAGAAGCTCCACAGTGGGCAGAAGCCATATAAATGCACTATGTGTGACAAGAGTTTTGTAACAAAAACTCGGTTAATGATACATCAGTATTCTCATAGTGGGGAGAAACCATATAAATGCACCATGTGTGACAAGAGTTTTGTAAGGAAGTTTTGCTTGATTAATCATCGCTATACCCACAGTGGGCAGAAGCCATATAAATGCACCATGTGTGACAAGAGTTTTGTGCAGAAGAGTAGACTGATATGCCATCAGACCATGCACACTGGGCATAAACCATATAAATGCACCATGTGTGACAAGAGTTTTGTAACAAAGAGTCGACTGTTATGCCATCAGAGCATGCATACTAAGCAGAAACCATATAAATGCAGCCTGTGTCACAAGACTTTTGGTTACAGAAGCAGCTTGGTGACTCATCGAAGGGTGCACGCTGGGCAGAAGCAGTATAAATGCACCGTGTGTGATAGGAATTTTGTTCAGAAGAGTCTACTGGTTCTTCATCAGAAGATGCATACTGACTCTGAATGGAGACAAGATAAATCAGCAAGAAACGGAGAGTAGTATTGTTGGAACTGAATTCATCCTCAAGTCTTGGTGAGTACCTTCAAGAGGTGGACCCTATTTTTCACAAAATCTCACCAAGATGACACTGATATATAGACTGTATTTTATATAGCATATATCATGGACAGAAGTAGGTCAAAAAATAAAAAAGATAGCTGGGTGCACAATACCCAGGATAAAAAGTGCTTGACCCTGGTAAGTGCATTGGTGCCAGGACTGGAAAAAATGACAGTGTAGAATCCTCAAGGCACGGAAATATTTCTACAGTGGGATTAGGCCAGGCTCAGGGGGAGGATGGCCCTCCTTTTGTAGAAGAGACTAGTAGTCCACAAAAACAGGCCAAAAAAGAGCCATAAAGATGATAGAGTGGACTATTGAGGATAAGAAAGAAATTATGTATTGTTACTAATGTGCAAGAAGCCCAGAATTTCCAAACAGAAGGTGTACAAAACGATTAAGAGAGAAATTAGAGGTAAGAAAAATACTTGCACAAGAAAAACTGTCAGGAGCTTCAAATAAAAAATTGTGTACAGTAATGCAACAGATTTATGAAAAACATTATATCGACCAAGAAACTTTGGGCCATTTGGAAAAAGACATAACTTAGGAAGTGTAAAAATATAACAAACATAACATGGATATTTTTGAAAGGTATAAAAAAAGAAATCTGGACATGGAAAAAAAAAAAGGAGCTCGGATATGGTGCAACATTTATGCAAAGGAGAAAGCAAATTAATCATTACAAAAAAGCAGCCTCAAAGATATTCAAAGAGAAATACAAGCAAAGGCATCTAGAAATGGAAAGTTTTACAATACAAAAAAAAATAAGATCACAAAAAGGGCACATACACAAAATCAGTAAAGTATACGTTATAAAAAATAAAAGCTGAAGTTATGGAATACCTGCAAAGTGAAGGATTTAGTGTAGAAAGTCTAACACAGGTTATATTATGGCATCCTGGAACAACAAGTCCCCCATGTAAGGAGAAACAGGAGGAGCAGGAGACATCTGAAGAAGAAATACGGACATGGGGGAAAAGAAATTTAATATGATGCAATATTTATGGAAAGGAGAAAGAAAAACTAATCAATACAAAAAGAGCAAAGCCGAAAATATTTGAAGAGAAATACAGGCAAAGGCATCCGGATATGAAACAGTTTACTGTACAAAAATAAGGAAACAAAAAGGAAATGTAGAAAAAAGAATTAATAATGGAGAAGTTAAAGAAATAGAAAGTGAAGTTATGGATTACCTGCAAAGTGATGGATTTAATGTAGAAAGTCTAACTCTGATAACACAACAGCAGGATAGAGCAATGGATACCCAAATTAGGGAGAAACCAGTAGAGCAGGAAATATTTGATCAGTTGTCATGAGGATGTTTTTGAGCCTTCCATAGGAAACCAGTTCACAAGCTCAGTTGGAGTTGCACAGCAAGGGAAGGAACAAGAAACTGTGGCAACTCTGATAGTCAATGTTGTGGAGTGATAGGCCAGTGAGTTCCCACATGAAAGAGCAATGGATGACACAGGATGAAACTGAAGAGAATGTAACACAGAAAATATGCTTTGGAACTTTCTGTAGAATTCTTGCAAGAAATGGAGAACAAATATGGCACTCTCAGTTTAGAAGAAAATGATCTAAGAGAAGAGTTGTGTGATTTAATAGAGATGGACAGACATATTAAGATTAATGAAAGAAATAGTCTACAGAAAGTCAGTAAAACCCCAAAAGTCTGAAGTTTGATAAAGCAAATGAACATAATAATTTTGAGTGTTAGCCATAGAGATTTGTGCGATATATTTGTGCGATATAACAGAAGTAAATAGGATACATTACTGTGCAACTAAATTAATAACTGGTTAGGTTTTTCCACAAAAACACAGGGCAGTAAGGGAAATTAAAAGGAGAAATCAAATGTCATCATGGAAGTATTGAATAAGAAAGCTATAAAGCAATTAAGATGAGAAGTGTCACTGTCAGAAGATGATAGAAGAGGAAACAGATCAATAAAAATGCTCAAAGATGGACATGATTAAAGCAATGGTCAGAATCAGAACAGATCAGGATCTATCATGCACTGTCGCAAGTAATAAACTGAAAATATTTGCACAAGCAGAAAAACTTAGAAGATACACATATAAATATAAAGGAAAAGTAGAAAAATAAGCAATTTATTGATGGCCCAAAAAAAGTTTTATAGAGAATTAGGAAACAAGGAAAAATGAATTGAAATACCATCAAAAAGAGAAGAAATAGATGCATTTTGCAGAGATATCTATGAAGATCCTGTGGAACATAACAAAGATGCTAATTGGATAGAAGCAGTAAAAGAAAGAATAAGTTCAAATGCACAGTATATGAAATGGGATGAAGTAACAGCTAGAGAGATTGAAACAAGGTTAAGAAAAGCTCCTAATTGGAAAACCCCAGGCCCAGATGTAGTACCTAACATCTGGCTAAAAGTATTAACATCTTTATTTGAAGATTTAGCCATAAGTAAGAACTATTTATATGCACACCAGGAACAGACACCACCCTGGTTAACAACTGGAAAAACAATGCTTCTACTTAAGAGTGAACCTGCAAGTTATCCTAAAAACTATAAACCAATAACTTGCCTTCTGACAATGTCTAAACTATATGCTGGAATTAATGCAGACAGAGTTTATAGTCATCTAGAAGAAAACTCAATCATGGCAGTAGAACAAATGGGTAGTACAAGAAATTCATATAGAATAAAGGATCATTTGTTAAACAGTCATAATGGAGAACTGTAAAAAGGGAATGAATGGCATGGCTAGACTACAAAAAAGCATTTGACATTATCCCACATTCATGGATAAAGGAATGCTTAAAAATTTATAAGATACACCCTACACTGATCAATTACATTACAGCAGCCATAAAACAGTCACAGACCACTTTGCAGTTAAGCCAAGATAGAGGGCAAATTGTTATTCCAAGGTTAAAAATTCAGACGGGTATTCAAAGGTGACTCTCTGTCACCATCACCACTGCTCTTTTGTCTTGCCCTTAACCCATTAAGCTGTCTGCTTAACAGATTAGGTCATGGCTACAATTTGGTTCCCAAAAGATAAGTAAGTGTTAAAACTTCTCATTTTCTGTTTCTAGATAATGTAACTCATTCACTTCAGTGGCACTAGGAAAGTCTGCACTGTAATTTCCAGTGGGCAGAGCCTAAGCCTTTTGACAGAATCAAGTTATGTTCTCACATTTGAAACAAATATTCACATCTCTGGAACCATAGGGGTTATGAAAGAAGTAAAAATGGCAAACCCTTCAGCACAAACCATTTTTATGGTGGTAGTATTCTTTAGGTTCTAGGTCTTAAATAAAAATGTATAAGGCATAGTAAACACAGTAATGATTACATTTGTAATATTTTGTTTACTAAATCCCACCAAGGAAGAGCTGGGTGCACTCATCCTAGGATAAAAAAATGCCCAGTCCTGGCAAAGGCACTAGTGGCAGGGTTAGTAGAACAACTAGTGCTTTAGGATGGTAGAGGTCTTGTCACTCTGCTAGGCCCTGATCCAACAGATAGTCTAGTAGGTCACAAAGAAATAAAAAAAAATGGTTAGTAAGGCAAGATGCCTGGAAGTGGAGAAATGGGCACTTGAGGAGAAAAAAATAAATTATGTTTTGTTTTTTTCTAAGCAACCAGAGTTTCCAAAATGGGGTGACATTTCAAGGGCAAGTAAAAAAAATTAAGAAAAGAAGAATCATTGAAATAGAAAAAAAAATGGAAAACATTACAGATGTCAATTTAAGATCTTTAACTGACAGAAGAAAAACAAAATCTGAAGATGAGGAAAAAATGAGTGTGGTAGAAAATGAAGCAAAAAAATAAAGTGTTAAGATAGAAAGAAAACCATCCATAAATATCTGCACCAGTAAAATGAGGAATGGACCCTAGAGAAGAAGTGAAACCTAATATGATACAATTCATATGCAGAAAAAATGTTAACTATTAATTGTGAAAGTAAGTAAAAAATATTTGAAAATACATATAGGCAATGGTCCCCAGATATGGTAAATATTACAGAAAAGAGAATTGTAGCACAGAAGTCTAATGTAGTGTAAGCAAATTCATACAGAATGGAGGAAATTGAAAATGAAGTGATAGAACACACAACTCAGAAAATCACGTAACCCCACTTTCAAGTCCACAAGGACTTCCCATCTTCCTAAAACAAAGCCTTTACCTCACTCTCTTCAAAAAGAATTTGGCTAAATGGATGGTAAACTTTAAATTTCAGGGGTACTGCCCATATCCCTTAGGGACAGAGAAAGTCTGTAAAATGTCTCAGGGCTTGAAAACCCAAAGAATCACTACCCTGATACTACCTGATCCCATATCTGGGGAATTAAGACATAATACTGTTATATCCTCAGTATTATTGGCTAGAATTGTAAAGGTTGTTACGTCATTAGCCTAGTAATCGCCTATGAAATGAGGGATTTGAATGGAAATCCCAGATGCAAAGGATACTTTAGAATAGTGGTTTATTAAAACCGGTACAGCTTGAGGATGTGTCAGAGAAAGTACAGGTCATTAATTAAGATAAAGTTTGAGAGGAATTAAGATGTTTCACAAAACAAAATGTCCCAGTCATTTCAAAGCCAAGATATTTCAGAGGTAGAAAGAGAAAGAAACACAAACCAGGGACGAAACTCTTGGTCAGGAAGAAAATAATTTGAGAGACTTGATGGATTTGATAAAATACATAAATGTAATAATATGTATGAGAGAGAGAGATTCTGCCAAAGGTGTGAATAAGACATGGATTGTCAAAACATTAATAAGACAAATTAATAAAGTAATTGGAAACGTAGAGATTTGCATGTTATAACCGAAGTGAACAGAAAACATTATTATGCCTTAAAAGTAAAAGACAAGGTACTACAAAGTGTAAATTAGTGAAAGAAAATAATGGAGCAATGAGATCACCAGTAAGGAAGCACCAGCTGAAACAGAAAAATAGTATTACTGGAATAATACAAAATAAATTAATATAAAATATATTAGAAAAGTGAATGAGCTAGAACAAAAACACAAGATTGCAGACATATTTATTGACATAATAAGGTTCAAACATAATGAAAGTCCTAAAACATGAACAAAATAAATATAAGATGTCTTCTTTTCTTAGGTTAGCATAAGCCTTTAGCAAACAAGTTAACATGGAAATGCAGTCAAATGTGGCTAAAAAATCTGGTGCCAACAGAAAGTGCCGAAAAGCAAAAGAAAGAACAGGATCAAGAAAAAAAATAATTAAATTTGAAGTCCACAATTGTAGCAAAATGTAGACCTGCTGCAGCAACCTAAAAATCAGCTTGCACTTCCTGTTTTACTTTACAGCTTAGGAATGATTGCTTGGCCCGAAAATGATTGATTGTCCCCAAAGTGTGCTGGATAAGCTTGACAGGCAAACAAGAAAACTACTTTTGCCTAGCAAATGATATAAAAGAAATAGTGTTTGCCTAGTTTATGTATTTCTTGATCTGAGAGAGTTATGGTTGCCTTGAAATTGACTACACTACCAGGTTTCTGAGTGTTGTGGAATTACATATTTATTGTCATCAACAGATCCAAACATAGTGAAAGTTTTAAAATAAAAAGAAAATTAGTCTAAAATAACATTTTTGTTTAGGTTAACAAAAGCCTTTAGGAGATTAAACCAGGCATAGACAAAACCAGGTAACAAAATGCAGTGCAAAATGTCAAAAGAAAGGATACAGAAAACTAGATTAAAAAAAAAAGTGAAAGCCCACAGTTAATAGTGGAAAGTGCAGAGAAGTACTGGAACATTCACATGGTGATAAGATTTGACACGCAAGTGGCACAGGTAAGGGGAATTTACACCAAAAGATGAAAGATTAATATTGCCAGCCCAAGATAGTGGACTACATACAAAGTGGTTAACAAAATCCATAGAAAAGGTACAAGATATAGACAAATCTAGTTTGTGCAGTACAGGACTAGGAATATTTCTGCATCTTGTTGCAAGATGTGATACACTCGTGGCTGAATGTTTATATACCAAAAGGCAATATGACAAGGTGGTTGCATTACAGTGCATGGAAACATTTCAGCATACAGGTATCTGAGAAGTTCTGCAAGCATGAACCACATAGGATTGCTGAAAATGAAGAAGTAAAGATCACATGGTATTATCCTATAGCAACAGTTAACATAGAGACAAACAAACCAGCTGTTGTAATTCAGGAGAAAAAGACAGAAGCAGCATTGATTATTGAAATTGCTGCACCCAGTGAGTGTGTCTTATTAACTAAAAGACATACATTTGTAAACTATCAAGACATGCAAACAGAAACTAGAACAACGTGGAGTAAGGATACACAGATGTATTAGAAGTAGCAGCAACTAGGCTAATAAAAATAATTTTCAAGCATATTTAGAGATGCTACTGCTACAAGTAACCATTATGAGCTACAGAAAGAGGAAATTATATGAAATTACAGGTGCTGAGAACAGCACTCTTGGCAAACATCAAAGCCTGAAGTAAAATTGATTTCATGAACATTGATTATGTCTTGACAGACCTGTCCATTCCTGTTATAGTATATAAAAAAAACTTAAACATTTGGAGAAATTAACCAACTGCAGAATCGCTCGCTATAAATGTACTACAAGTGGCAGAGGTTTTAAAGTAAGGTTTCACATGCTAATACACCAGTCTGCCCTAACTGAGGAAGAAAAAAGTGTTTGCCAAGATTATATATCTCTCAGTCGGAAGGAGTCATGCGCTTTTTGAAATCGACTACACTGATAAGTTGGTGATTGCGGGATCATATACATATTTATTGGCATCATCAGATTCAAACATATTGAAAGTGTTAAAATAAGAACAAAGTAAGATTACTTCTTTGCTTAGGTTAGCAAAAACTTTTAGGAAACAAGCACACATGGAAATCCAACCCAACTTGGATTAAAAAAAAAAGCAAGTGGCAACAGAAAGTTCAAAAAGCAAAAGAAGGAAAGAATGCAAAGAATGTGATAAAAAAGAAAATATAATTGGAAAGGCCACAGTTATAACAAGAAGTACAGAGATCTACTGGAACAATTACATGTTAACCAAAATTGCTATATACATGACAAATATAGGTTTTGCAGTACCAAACTAGAAACTGTTATACATATTCTTGCAGGCTGTGATACACAACATATAGGTAATTGAGTGACATTGAAAACATGAACCACAAAGCGTTACTGAAAATGACAAAGTAATGATTGTGTGGGATCGTCCCTTACCAGCAACTAAGAAGGTAGAACCAAGTGGTGCAGTGGTTAACATTGTCACCTCACAGCAAGAGGTTCTCTGGTTCAATTCTCAGCTGGGGTGCCTTCTGTGTGGAGTTTGCATGTTCTCCCTGTGTTCGCGTGGGTTTCCTCCAGGTGCTCTGGTTTCCTCCCACATTCCAAAGACATGCATCTGGAGCATTTCTCCCCGAGCCTCTGCTGAAAACAGGCTCTGTGGAACCTAGTCGGACATTCCTGGTCAACAAATGTTAAATAAATAAATAAATAAATAAATAAGACAGCAATAGAATTGATCACTGAAATTGTTTAACCAAGTGACTAAGGCATCTTATGAACTGAAAGACATCCATTTCTAAACTATCAAGACCTGCATAAAAAAACTACAGCAATGTGGAATAAAGACACAAAATTCCAAATGTAGTAGAAGTAACTGGGCTAATAAAAAAGAATCCTCTAACATATTTAGATATGCAAGTGATAAAAGTAACCCCTTATGAACTGGTACAAGAGGCAATTTTGAACACATTGTGGGTTCTGTGGAAAACACTTATCTAATGTCAAAGACACAAAATTGATTATATGAACTTTAATTATGCCCTGACTTAGGAATGGGCTATATTCCCCATCTAGGGATGTAAAATCCTAAGCATTCAGAAAAATTAAAGCAAGCAAATAATAACAATAATAATAATAAGTTTGTTAGAAAACAAAGGATAAGTAAAACCAATAAACCAGATTATACATTAATTGAAATTATGAAGACAGCTCCACATTATATAACAAAAATTAACAGACTGCATTACTATGCAGCTAAGCTAATAATAGACAAGGTATTACCAAAACATATAAACTAGTAAATAAAAATAAACAGATTACCACACTGGAAATGCCAATATAGAAACAACTATGAAATAATTAAAAGAGAAGTATCATTAGAAGAATACAAAAAGAAAGTCAGTCTAATATATTTTAGAAAAGTGATGAAGATAAATAAATGCATCTTTATACATATACTGATTGATTTATACTATTTCTAACAATAAATTAAAAATCTCTGCACATGGTAAAAAAATTGAGATCTACATTGAGGAAACATAAATGATACAAAACAAGCTGTTTAGGACTGACCTAAATGCACTCTAGAAGGATCAAGGAAAGAAAACAAGAATAACCGAGACACCAGTGGGAAAAGGCAAAATTAATAAGTTTTGAAAAAGTATCTACAAGGACCCAAATGAACTTAGTAAGGAAGCTGAATGAATAGAAGAAGCAAGTTCTAACATAGGGGATACAGGTTCATAGATAATTACTAGGCTATTGACTTGAAGGGACCTTTTTAAGCCTAGCCATGTTTCTACAAAATCAAACCGTGTACCTTGTGCTTTGAGTTAAACACCTTGACCATTATGCCACCACCCAATGATATGGACTAGAATGAAGTAGTTTCTGAGATAAAGATAAAAGTAACAGGGCTTCCAAATTGGAAAAAGCCAGGTGCAGATGCTGTACCCAACGTTTGGTCAAGTGAAGGAACATCATTCATTGCACTATATTTTATCCTTGAGTAAAAACTACCCATATTTACACCCTGAAATCACCCTAGCTTGGCTAATAATGGGGGAACCATTCTCTTGCTTAAAACTGAACCCACATACCTTCCTAAGAACTATCAAACACCTTGTTTCTTGTATATAGGAATTAATGCAGAAAAAGAGATTAGTCATCTAGATAAAAAAATATCATGGCATTAGAACAGAAGGGGGATAAAGGCATTAGAACAGAAGGGGGCTACAATGTCAAATGTCAATAAAGCAAAACTGATTTCATGAACTTCATATCATAACTTTAGAATGGGGTCTGTTCCCATCAAGGCATATAACAACCTAAGCATTTGGGGAAATTAAACCAGGCCAGAATGTCTGGGAATAGACAACAGTAGTACAACATGGGAAAATGGAAGTAAGGATGATCTCTTGCTAAATGCAATCAAAATTGACATTTACATTAAATAAAAGAAGATGTATCTTGGTATGGAGAGTTTAGAAAAAAAAAAGCGTTTGACGGTATTCCACACTCGTGGATTATAGAATGCTTACAAATGTGCAAGCTCCATCACAAATAAAGATATTTTATTGTATTTATTATGACGGAGTGACAAACCACATTGCAACTGAACCATAAAAAAGGCAAATTACTGTCAAGGATGTGAGAATCTAGCATGGAATACTCCAGGGTGATTATTTCCACCATTACTGTTTTGTCTTATCCTCAGTCCTTTAAGCTGTTTATGTAACAACCTAGGTCATGGATTACATCTGACACCAAGAATATCATCCTGTCAAAATATATTTCATCTGCATTTTGTAGATGATCTAAAACTGCATAGTTCTTTAGATAAGCTGGACAAACAGCTACAAGTCATTAAAACCTTTTCAGATGACAGAAGATGGTATTTACTTTCTAGATATGTACAAAAGCAACATTTTTAAGCAAGAAAGTTGAAGAATCAAGAAAATACAGAACTTAGGAGGAATGGTATATAAAAGAATTGGAACAAGAGGGAGCATATAAACATCTGGAAATAGATGAAAGGGGTGCTGTACAGCATCAATAATGAGAACAAATCTCGGTAGTGTTTTAGAAAAGAGAGGCTAATACTTAAAACTGCTTTGACATCTAAGAATAAAGTTCATTTGTAAATCAACTTACCCTTCATTTCTAAGTTACAGTGTAGAGGTGATTGACTGGCTTCATAAAGAGTTGGACAAGCTTAATAGCAGAACAGGAAAATGGCTGTATGTCCACCAATTGATATACAAGAGCCATTGTTTGTCAAGATTATATATTACTCCATCTGAAGGATGCATGTCTTGCCTTGAAATTTACTGTTGGTGATTCTTGGATTGTATTCATATGTGTTGACATCATCAGATCCAAACATACTGAAAGTTCTAAAACATTAAGATTACATTAGCAGAAATCTTTAGGAAATGAGTAGACATAGAAATCGAACCAGAAGTGGATGAAAATCAAGTAGCTGCAGAAAGTTCAAACAAGCAAAACGTGTAAAGAATGTAATTTGGAAACAAGGAGAAGTGTAAAATCCAGAATTATAGTGGGTACAGAGAGCTACTGAAACAGCCACATGTGGATCGAGAGCTGAAACATGAGTCTACAGAGAGCTACTGAAACAGCCACATGTGGATCAAGAGCTAAAACATGAGTGTACAGAGAGCTACTGAAACAGCCACATGTGGATCAAGAGCTAAAACATGAGTGTACAGAGAGCTACTGAAACAACCACATGTGGATCAAGAGCTAAAACATGAGTGTACAGAGAGCTACTGAAACAGCCACATGTGGATCAAGAGCTGAAACGTGGGTGATTCAGGAGAGGTGAATTTAAACCAAAAGATATAAGGTTAGAAATGGCAGCTGAAGTTAACAAACTATTCTAGATGGTTCAAAAAAATCCATAAAAAAGAAAATACAGACAATGGTAGATTTTGAAGTGTAGACTAGAAACAGTTGTGTAACTTTTACACAGTTCTAGACTTATGACTGAAGGTCTATAAACTGAATGACATGACATTATGGCAAGGTTGTTACAGTGGTTGTTTTGTAACTATTTCAATATACTGATAGTATTGGAACCAGGAACCACAAAGGATTACTGAAATGAAGAGGTAATGATTGTGTGGATCATCCCACACCAACAGCTAAGAAAGAAGATAAACTGTATCTTTTAGTTCAAGAGAAAAAGACAGCTACAGCATTTATTATCAGAATTGACACCCCAATGACTACAGTGTGTTACAAATTGTAAAAATAACAAGAAATGCAAGCAGAAACTAGAGCTGTGTTGAATAAGGGTACATGTGTAGTCCCAGTTCTAGTAGGAGCAAAATGACTAATAACAAAATTCAAGCATACATAATCACTTTGGCTCCCTGTTCTGATTCTGAAACTTGTAACTGTGAGACCCAAAATTATGAAAATAAAATTACAAAAATGCAGTAGAACAGAGAATATCAAATATTGCTATTATCCCCTTAAAGTGTTTTGCAGGGTGAAGTCCCCCCCCCCCATTCTTGACTTAAATATAACTCCAGGGTTGGCATGCCTCAGAGAAAAGATTTGCTATGAAAGGACAATCCCAGATTTGGTATATGCATGTCCACAATCTTTTTCATCCATCTCACATTCCATGGCTTCCAGTTACAGGTTTTAGAATATCAGATTGTTACAGGCCTTAGAATATCAGACCGTTAATCATTATCCTTATCTCAACAGCCCATTTTTTTATATTAGTACCTCGTACTGGCCAATCATTTTATTTTTTTGTGCACTGCTACTTCGATGTACCATTGTGGACCAATCCCAGCATGGCCTAGCCCTGTGGTAGCAGGTTTCACTGCTAAGAGGATTGTGAGCTATCTTTGTTTTTCTAGTTCTGACACAAGTGCCTACACCAAGAGTAGGCATTTTTCCTGGAAACTGTGTTCTCAATTATCTTTGTTTTTTAATATGTTTTTTCTGTGCTATATAAAATATAGTTTACAGGTCAGCATTATGAAGTTAGTAACCATGGATTGTCAATGAATTTGTTTCGGCTTTTTCTTCTTTTCTTGCCAATTCAAGCTTTCCATTAAGATCCCAAAAACGATCAAAGTAACATTAATTATCATAATAGCTTTACTTAGTAACTATATTATCCTGTGTACTAGTAGTGTACAGAGAGCTACTGAAACAACCACATGTGGATCAAGAGCTAAAACATGAGTGTACAGAGAGCTACTGAAACAGCCACATGTGGATCAAGAGCTGAAACGTGGGTGATTCAGGAGAGGTGAATTTAAACCAAAAGATATAAGGTTAGAAATGGCAGCTGAAGTTAACAAACTATTCTAGATGGTTCAAAAAAATCCATAAAAAAGAAAATACAGACAATGGTAGATTTTGAAGTGTAGACTAGAAACAGTTGTGTAACTTTTACACAGTTCTAGACTTATGACTGAAGGTCTATAAACTGAATGACATGACATTATGGCAAGGTTGTTACAGTGGTTGTTTTGTAACTATTTCAATATACTGATAGTATTGGAACCAGGAACCACAAAGGATTACTGAAATGAAGAGGTAATGATTGTGTGGATCATCCCACACCAACAGCTAAGAAAGAAGATAAACTGTATCTTTTAGTTCAAGAG
Source organism: Protopterus annectens (assembly GCF_019279795.1). Lineage (NCBI taxonomy): Eukaryota > Metazoa > Chordata > Ceratodontiformes > Protopteridae > Protopterus > Protopterus annectens. The sequence goes on from NC_056732.1 coordinate 1,859,654,348, forward strand.
AAAAAGACAGCTACAGCATTTATTATCAGAATTGACACCCCAATGACTACAGTGTGTTACAAATTGTAAAAATAACAAGAAATGCAAGCAGAAACTAGAGCTGTGTTGAATAAGGGTACATGTGTAGTCCCAGTTCTAGTAGGAGCAAAATGACTAATAACAAAATTCAAGCATACATAATCACTTTGGCTCCCTGTTCTGATTCTGAAACTTGTAACTGTGAGACCCAAAATTATGAAAATAAAATTACAAAAATGCAGTAGAACAGAGAATATCAAATATTGCTATTATCCCCTTAAAGTGTTTTTGCAGGGGTGAAGTCCCCCCCCCCCCCATTCTTGACTTAAATATAACTCCAGGGTTGGCATGCCTCAGAGAAAAGATTTGCTATGAAAGGACAATCCCAGATTTGGTATATGCATGTCCACAATCTTTTTCATCCATCTCACATTCCATGGCTTCCAGTTACAGGTTTTAGAATATCAGACTGTTACAGGCCTTAGAATATCAGACCGTTAATCATTATCCTTATCTCAACAGCCCATTTTTTTATATTAGTACCTCGTACTGGCCAATCATTTTATTTTTTTGTGCACTGCTACTTCGATGTACCATTGTGGACCAATCCCAGCATGGCCTAGCCCTGTGGTAGCAGGTTTCACTGCTAAGAGGATTGTGAGCTATCTTTGTTTTTCTAGTTCTGACACAAGTGCCTACACCAAGAGTAGGCATTTTTCCTGGAAACTGTGTTCTCAATTATCTTTGTTTTTTAATATGTTTTTTCTGTGCTATATAAAATATAGTTTACAGGTCAGCATTATGAAGTTAGTAACCATGGATTGTCAATGAATTTGTTTCGGCTTTTTCTTCTTTTCTTGCCAATTCAAGCTTTCCATTAAGATCCCAAAAACGATCAAAGTAACATTAATTATCATAATAGCTTTACTTAGTAACTATATTATCCTGTGTACTAGTAGACAAAGTTAAAAAATGGTAAGATACATAAGCAGAAACTGCATCATTGTGGAGTAAAGGCTCTCAGAAAGTTCCAAAAGTGCTTAAAGCAGTGGGGCTAATAAAAAAATAATTTCCAAGCATTCTTACATATTTTAGCAGTTCAGTTAACTCCATATGGTGTACAAAATGAGTCAATTATTGATACTTTGGAGGTGATAAGACCACCAATATTGACAAAGATCAAAGACTGAAGCAGTTCTAATTTCATGAATTTAAATTGCACCCTCTCTTGTCAAAGTATTGCAAACCCTAAACATTTAGAGAATTAAAAAATATAAAGCGGAATTAAAAAATATAAAGCAGAATTAAAAAATATAAAGCAGAGTTAAAAAATATAAAGCAGAATTAAAAAATATAAAGCAGAGTGAGAACAAAAAGGAGAGGAGCAATTGGTTGGAATTAAATTCATCTTCAAGCCTCAGTGGGTGCATTTATTTGGTACAGTCAGTTCTTTAGTGAATCCCCATGACAGAACTAATAAACTGTTGTGTGAGGTCACAGAGAATGATCAGAATAAAAATGGTTCTAGGTGTACTTGTCCCTTGATAAAAAAGTATCCAGCCCTCTCTAGGTGTACTTGTCCCTTGATAAAAAAGTATCCAGCCCTCTTAGAGAGTAGGGCAAGTACTGACCTTCTCACTTTGTCTCCTTCAAATACTCCACCACTGTCTTATAACCAGCTTCTATGTCAGTAAATACCCTAGCATTTTTCCCCCACAGTTTTTGACTCATCAGCTATACAATAACTCTCTACCTCTTCTAACTGTAACTTATCTGCCTAATGACTGTTTCACATTGCTTACCTCATGTTTATTTAACCTAACCTCTATACTGTAACCCTCCTTCCGCATGCCTTATCAAATATCTACTTGCCACATGTATTCCACATGAACTGTTCGCATACTAAATGTAATATGTATAGTGTCTCTACAGAAGAAATACATGTTTTATCCTTGTGTAGTATCACTACAGAACAATTACCCATATCCTAATATCTTTAGAACTAAGCAGTGTATCCTTACAAAAATATTTTTGTCATGAGCATGTTAAATGTATCTGCTGGAGCTTTTCTCCATGGTCCTCCACTGAAAATTGGCTTTGATTAGTCAGACTTTCCTGTAAACAAAAAAAAATAGAACATTTATTTTTTTTCTTATTTATCGGTTTTCTTCTCAGTCTTTGTCACATGTAAGCTCAAAAAAATGTCTTCTGAGAACATTTCATTGAAGAAATATGCTTAAAAGTTAATTACAACCATTAAAAAATATCAGTGAAACTTAGATTGGACATTGAGTTGAATTTTTTTGAAGAAAACTGTAATGAACTGACAGTTGTTAAAAAAAAGTTGTTGGCCTGGAAACTAGAAAATTCAGAAATAACCTTAGAACCATTTACATCCAGAGTATATGGAGGGAAACAGCATTGTAAACTTTTTCTCTGCATGTTTTCCAAATATTCAAGGTTTCCCCTCAGAGCACCAAATGTGCACATAGATCTCTGTTAAAACCACCAACCAAACCAGACACACACCTAGGTCCATGACCGTCAACTTTATTTCCCATTTTAACAGACTTCTTAAATTAAAAGTATCCTTGTCTAACAGCCCACCAAAGTGGGTGGGAACACTATAAGATTACTAATGAGTACTTATCTAAAGTTATGGAGAGGAGAAAAGCATGTTGGCCATTGGTTAAATCTCTGAAGAAAAATGGCATCAAATTTCATCTCTTCCATCCAAAATGTAAGTGTTTCTTTCAGAGGATCTAAAGACTTTAAACTCATTAGAAGATGCAATTCCCTTTTCACTCAAATAATTTAGAACATTATTATATCACAGAAAAAACAATGGAACATCTCTAGCTTAAAAAGACATGCTGAAAAGGGTCTATATCAGAACATCAAATGTTTAAAATCGCTAACGCTCAAAGAGTGAAAATGCCAGACTTCAAAGTGCTTTTTTTGAGATCGCAGTATAGTAAAGATGAGAATATTTGCCCTTTACTCACTGTAGTGCAGTCTCTGAGTTGGAATGTTTATTTAGCGGGGGCAGCCACCCACAATAACGAGTTCATGGTCTGGCATTTTCGCTCTTTAGAGCATTCGCTATTTTAAATATTCGATGTTCTGATATAGACCCACTGAAAAGAATGGCTGAATAATGGCTGTTTCCTCATAAAAATGAGTACATCATATAGTGCTGAAATATATATATATATATATATATATATATATATATATATATATATATATATATATATACATACACATATATATGTATATCGATAGCTAAAATGTTTCAACATTTTTATACCAACAGTTTCTAGTTTTGATGTTACTGGGGAGTGTTAAACAGAGTTAAACACTGACATTTTTTTTACCTTCAGAAGAAGAGTTACTTCTGTTCTTCACCTCATTCATAAAAGTCCTATTCTGTGAAAAGTAGTTTTTTATTTTTAGTCTTTAATTTGTTGGAGCCATATGATATATGATTTATTTGTAACCTTCATTAATGTTCTTTTCTTGGACATATATAACTTGTATATGTATTCAAGAATGTCCTTGTAAAGTTGATGTTTGTCACCTCTGTTTTATAACTGGAACTTTTCTTACTGGACCTCCAACGAAAATAGGCTTTTTGTTCAGTTGGATTATTCCTGGTAAACAAAGGAAAATAAATGCAAAATTCTATTTTTAGTACCAAAGTAATAATCCTCAGTGTTAGTTTTATATATTCCTGAGTGAGTAGATGAATTTAGCTATAAAATGGTAAAGCGGTTTAATATTAACAGTATTTATTTATTGTAAAGCTTTAGTAAACATTGAACATTAAAAAGTACTGCTTTTTATAGTTGTTTATTAAAATTTAGTTAAGTAATATGCCCACCAGTCACTGTCTCTAATTGAATTTGACCAGTAAAAATGAGTTACTTTTGTGTGTGTGTGTTTTTTTCATCAGTGACAGAATCCTGCCTTAAAATCTTGTTTAGTCTTTGTACAGAATTTTCTTTTGAGCCATTTGGTATGCTTTGATTAAAGATGCTTCATTTTTACTATTTTTTTAACCTGTTTATTGATTGGGTATGCACAGTGGATACAAGTGTCCCTTTTCAATGGCTTTAGTCCTGCGTGTAAACTGCAGAAAAACCTTCACAGGACTCCAAGGCAAACACTGTGAATATTCACTGCAGGAGGAATTCAGTGGTGATTGGGATGGCAATTAATATATGAGGATCTATTTTTTTTGCTTTGTAGGCTGGTCTATTTTGAATTTTCACCAAGAGCGATTCATAATCGATTCCAGTTCAACCAAGTTTCTTTCCAGTTTTTTGTTACTTGTTTTCTCAAATGTTATTGAAGAGCTGCTCAGAAATGCTTTTAGATGTGACATGGACATACTTCCTGGTTCAGTTTTCCAACATATGCTGGTATTATTCAGATATGTAATTGAATAAGATGATATTAGAGGTGATATTATTATATATTAAACAGTAGATTAATTTAATGTCTTGATCATGCTGGTAGCAGGATCACTTTAATGCAGTCTTTATAATCACATATTACAATATTTTCTCATCTACTATTTCCTTTCCTGGCTTAGTTTTTTAGGTTGTCGCAGTCCTTACAAGTGTGAATCTATTTAGGACACATTTTTAAAAAACTTTTTTTAATTGTATTATATATGTAACTTATTTAGCCAAGTTCAAACACTGATGCATGCTACTAAGTCAAATTGAGTTACACACCATTAGTAGCTTTTTGAAGTGCATTAATTTTTATATCTCGCACTCTGTAGATATATATCTGTATCTGTCTATACACATTTATATATATATATATATATATATATATATATATATATATATATATAAAAGTGTGTCTCTCTCTCTCTCTCTCTCTCTATATATATATATATATATATATATATATATATATATAGAGAGAGAGAGAGAGAGAGAGATAATCTACATAGCCACACACATACATGTTACTAAGCCATTTTTTTGCTTGGATATTTTTATTCAGTAACTGGTGTTTCCTGAAATAACATAATATTCAAACTGACAGAGAGTAAGTGCAGTGGCCCTTACTTTTATTGTTACCTTAAATGATCTTGTATTTGAAATTATTTTAATGGTTAATAGGATTGAACAATTTTTATTTAAGACTCTGACCTGTGATATGTTGAAGTTAAGGTTATGTTTCTTTGTTGGACTTTACTAAGTAGTTGTGGAAGAGATGGCCATTTAGTTGTTAACATCAGGAAATTAAAGCAACTATTCACAGAATCTTTTGCAGCTAGCTTGATGTTTGTGTGTGAGATGAATGTTAGATTTTAACACATAATGGAGACGTATATGAGTTTTTGATGGGGATTAACTTTAGACTTGATATAAATAAAATGTTCATGCTAAGGATTTGTTCTTAGTCAATATTTTATAGTTATCAAATTTGGCATAGAGCAAGGGTGTAGTTAGAATTGCAGGAGGGAAAGTAATGCATTTTCTAATCTCTCTTGTAGCACAGACATGTTCATAGGTGTGTAATAGGCTAACCACTACAAGGGTCTTTTTAAGCCTAGTCATGCATCTCAAATCTCTGACAAGTTCTGATACCCTTGATAAGTGCAAGCAGGGGCTTGGGAGATTAAATATTTAGAAGCAGGTGCCTGGGAGGTGAACCATTTACAGGCTGCCTGTGTCCATTACAGACAGAGGTGCCAAACCAAGGATGAATTTCTTATTCCCCATCCAGTTGCCCAAGTTGCACTTGAATTTGATTGGGGGAATCTGCTTCACATGGTTGAGGAGCCTGTTCCAGAGATAGGGTAGTCTGTGGGATACATACCTGCCTCTCCAGCAGGTCCTGTTTATATCACAGAGAAGACTTAAGTCTTTATAATGGGTAATTCTGGTGCTGTTTTTTTTCTGGATATTCAAGAGGTCCATCAGGGTGGGATCTGACAATACCTTGTCTGCCAGGCATAGATCGTCCCTCAAAAGCTTATTGGAGATAGACTAAATGGATAAAGCCTTGAGGTGGTCTGCAAAAGATGTGTTAATTATGCCGTGTATTCTTTTAGTGAGAAACCTCTGTTGACATTCCAATTGCTGGATGTGTCTAGTTAGGTACATACCAAAGGGGGCACTCTACTCAATGACAAGTCTGATGAATGCCGGATGCAGTGGAACAATGACCTCCTTGGACTTAGATGCCATACCTTTGTTTATAAGTTGCACAAGATAGAATGGTTTCCTCACTACTGTAAACAAGTGATGGTCAAAGACTAGATTCCTGTATATAAGTGCACCCAAGTCCCTGACTACGGAGTCACCACTTAGGGGCGTATTGTCAGTATGATAGTTGGCAGGGGTGGATGACTTCCTAAAGGAATTTCTTCGAATTTAGTTTTAGTCCATGGCTATACACCAGGTATTTGTCTGTTTCAGCCCTTCCTGGAGAACATTTGTGTCAGTGGGGGATTCTGTGACTGCTCCTAATTTGTAATCATCTGCAAATTTAGTCAGTCAGAGGCCATTGACATTGTCCTTGCCTTCAGAGAAATAAATCCCAAAACACAGCAGACCCAGGACTGATCATTGTGGGACTCTGCTTGTGACTGGCCTGTTTGTAGAGGTGGACTCCCCAGTTCTAGCTTCCTGACTCATGTGTGTGAGGCAGCTGGCTATCCACCAGGTGGCACAAGGGTTCATACCTAACCTCTTGAGTTTGTCAGTAATGCCTGAATGGGGTAGTGTCACATTCCTTGGCCAGGTCAAGCAGTGTGAGCAGTTTTGCCATCATCATTTGCTTTGGTGACCTGCTCAAAAACGTCCACTGGGTTGAGTAGGCATGACCTGCCCTTGATAAAACCAAACTGGGTTGGGTGCAGTGTCTGGAGGTTTCCTATGTCATTGAATATTGATAATTTCCATGGTAATTCTCTCCATGGCTTTAAATATGAGACTAGTGTGAGTTATGAGTCTGTAGTTTCACAGCATCTGTAGATGGTCCACCTTTGTGCAGACTGTTGCTGTTCTCTATTTGTGAGGCCTGAAGCCTGTTTGGAAGCTGCAGTTAAATAGAAATTCCAGAGGGCCTGATAGACCATGCCTCATGCTATCAGTAGGCATCCTGGGATATTGTTTGATGTCCTTCCATTCACATGCTGCAGTATTCATAACCAGTGGAATCTTCTGCCAGAGGTGACCTGACGTCAGCCAGTATACAAAAGTCTTTTTTCCACTACTAGGTATGTGGTACTTCGCATGAAATCTGCAGTCAGATGTAGGCCATTAAATGACTTTTCTGCCACCAGTCAGAATGCCATTTGTTGTCAGTGTTTTGTGATTCTTCTGTCTCAGATAAGCACCCTGTTGGGGAAAAATTTCTTAGTTCTACTATTGTTTGTCATGTCATCCAGGAAAGGCAAGTACCACACTGGAAGACAAATTGCACACAAGGACAGCCAACTTCAGTGTCTTTTCTATTTAGGGCCTACCCATAACCACAAGTCCTGTAGTATTTGCTAGGCCTTTGCCCAGAAGACTCTTAGATTAGGCTTTCATCTCTTGCCATATGTCTGGAAATCAGTGTCTTAAGCTATTTGCTGAAGGCACTATGGAGGGTACTTCAGGGTCTGTCATTGAGCCAGTGAAGCATAAGGCCAAAAAACATAGGCCTTTGGCTTCTGCTGCACCTCTGATGTCCGATGGCGCTCTCGAGGTAGGAGTTAGCCAGAGGCGCATCCGACATCTGCTTTGGAGTCACAGGCTGAGTCCACTAGTGAGACTGTCTTGCCTCTGACTGCGAGCACATCCATGCAGGTCAAGCAGACATCCGCCTCAGATGCATGGAACCTAGGCTCATGATTTCAGAAGGCCCTTGCAGAGTACTGCAGTTCCTGGTTAAAGAAGAGATTGACTTAGAAATCATTGAGTGTAGGCTGCTGTCCGGTTCTCCTACCCTGCATAAGTCTAATGTCCCAGCTAAAAAGAAGCAGAAGACAAAACATTTGTCTCCTACTCCAGAGTCTCAACCAGATATGCAAACAGTCTTTCAATCCCTGTGTAAGGCTTTCATGACCCTTAAGTCTTCCCACTCTTATTCTACCCCTGCCTCTGCAGGCTTCTCTCTTCAGAAGAGAACCAGGGAAGATGATTCCTCAGAGAAACTTTCCTCTGATGGTGAAGAGTCCTTAAACTACTCTGCACAAATCCGTCTCCACTGGAATATGCTTCCCCAGAGGAATATTCTAATGGAACAAGCAGTACTATGGAAGAGATTTCCTTCAGAGAAATGCTACAAAAAATGAGATCACATTTCCACTGGGATACTTCCCAGGTTTCAGAGGCCCAAAAAGTATTACCAGCTTCTTTAGGTTGATCAACCCAGTCCCACTGGTTCATCCAGCTTTTTTGGATGTCTTTCAAAATGTTTCTCTGACCCCAGATTCCCAGGCCCCAGCCCCTAGCCCCTAAGAAGCCAGACCACTTCTACAAGGTACCAGATGACTACAAATTCTTATTCAGGTGCCCTGTGGCTGATCCATCTGTCATTTCTGTGGCATCTGACAAGCCCTCGAGATTGCTGCCATCTACTTCCCTCTTAACCTTTGGACAAGGAGAGTAGAACCTTAGAGAGATTGGGAAAAAAGACATCCATTTTGGCCACCCTAGCTTTTAGGGCCGTTAGCTACCAGACACATGACTAAATATGCCTTAGAGCTTATGACTCAGGCATCCAAGGCCAATAAAGAATTACAAGTTATCTTGGGTAAAGCACTTGCTTTGTCCATACTGGGAGCATCCTCCCATGTTGCCAGACATTCAGTAAAATACAGTTATGATGTTGCTGAAGCCTCTTTCAGAGCAGCTACCACTGGTTCAGTCTTACGTGGAGTCTCATGGCTGAGACTGCAACCACTGACACATGACTTTAAAGCCAAGTTTATGAATGCACCCTTAGACAACTCAGCCCTTTTTTGCTCAGCAGTAGCTTCTGTCTTTAAATCTTTCCAAAAAAAATAAAGGAGCTTAAAGAACTGAAGCATATTATAGTTTCTCTTTTGCCTCAGTTTCACAGAAATTTTCCTGCCAAGCCTGCCTTCATCCACAGTAAGTCACAAACTTCAGCAGGCAAACACTTCAGAGGAGGAAAGGGAACAAAAACCTAGGGGGTTCACAGTCTTTTTCTCACCAAAAACAACCATTTCCTGACAAAATAGGGGGTCTGTGACTACCCTACACTATTCTCCAAAGCCCCTCTCTCCCTTTGCCTATCCTCTGCTCTAGCAACCTTGAAGGCCATTACCCAAGATTCCTGTTTATTTTTTTTTTCAGTAATTCAAAATGGCTATTTTATTCTTTGGCATTCCACACCAGTTTTCAGAGGAATACCTCAACCTCCAGAAATGCAGTTGCCTCATTTCCCTCAGGTACTTTTGGAACTCTGATAACATGGTACCATTCAGGAGGTGCCCCTTCATCCAGGAGAAAGGGTTTCTACTCAGGAATGTTCATGGTATCCAGAACAGAAGGACCCTGGGGACCAATCCTAGATTTGTCCCTTCTCAGCACTTACATGAAAGTGCCCACCTTCAGAATGTTGACCTTGTAAACCCTGTTCCCTCTTATTTTTCCACAGGGTTTCATTGCTTCTCTGGACATAAGACACCTGTCTTCACATCCTGACCCACCCACACTACAGGAAATGTCTATGTTTGTGTGTGGGTTCTTGGCATTTTCATTTCTCTGTCTTGCCCTTTGGTCTTTCCATGTTACCAAAAAATGCCTTGCCCCTGTCATTGCCCACTGCAGACTTCTATGGATACAAATATTTCCCTACCTGGATGATCTGCTCCTAGAGACACAAAGTCCCCAGGAGCTGCTTCTCAACCTCAGCATTATCAGTTCCCTCATGGAGATATTGGATTTCACCTGCAACTTCAAGAAGCCAAATCTCACATCTACTGCAGACCATGTCTTTTTTGGCTGTCGCATCCAGACAGACATCTTAAGAGTGTCCCTGCCCCCTCATAAAGCTCAGTACCTTTGTTCTTTCTTTCACTCCATTTTTTCCCCTGACCCATATTTCAGCCAGGGAATTCTTCAGGGTGTTGGTGTTCATGGCTTCCACTATCCCCATGGTCCACTTGGTCAGACTTCACATGAGAAAATTTCAGTACTTCCTCAAATCTCTTTGAACACAACACTCCCTCCCTCTACATGTCCAGATTCTACTCATCACATGCTTGAAGAGGGAACCAAACTGGTGGATAAAGCAGATGGAACTCAATCCAGTATTACCTCGGCACTCTCTCTCCCCAGCTGTTGAGCTTTACACAGACACCTCCAATGTAGGCTAGGGGGCATCCTTGGACAACTTCCATCAGGGAGTTTGGTCACTCTCTCAAAGAAAAGAGCATATCATTGTCCAAGAAATGACAGCCCTCATCCTAGCCCTTCAGGCTTTTCATTCTCTGCTTTGCCCAGGCCTCCTCAGACTGTTCACAGATGACCTGATAGTCCTCTGGTATCTTCTCTGCAGACTATCTCTTCTCCTCTGGGATTCTCTGTCCCAAAACCAAATGTGCATTCAAGCAGTTTATGTACCTTCCTCTCTGCACTTAGTGGCAGATCATCTGAGCAAGTCTTAGAGTCAATCCCATGAATGAATGCTCCACAGGGATGTGTTCCTAGACATAGTCCACCAGTAGGGTACACCACAAGTGGATCTCTTTGCCTCCCCTCTGAACAGACAGATTCCAACGTTTTGTGCCAGAGTCCCATTCTCTCTGGTCTGGAAGATGGATGCACTGTCATTTTCATAGAAGGGAGTGTTTTTTTATGTATTCCCTCCCCTTCCTCTACTACCCAGGGACCGGTCCAAGAGCTGACAGGACCAACAAAAAGTCTTGCTACTGACTTCCTTCTGTCCAAGACTGCATTGGTTCCTTTTTCTTCTACATTTAGCTAAGGGCCATCACCACAAGTTACCCCACAGAATGTTCCTTCTCACACAGAACAAAGCATCTCTGATCCACCCCTACTGTGGGTGAAAGGATTTTGATTCCCCTTCAGATTCCCATTTTCTTAGGACATAAGGGTTTTGCGGGCAAGAAAGCCCAACACTAGAAAATCTTATGTCTGCAAATGGACACAATTTTCTATATAAAAATAAAATAAAAGTACCAAGCCTGCAAAGCTTAAAATAAAACCAGTTTTTAATACATAAGAGAATAAAGTACAACAAAGTAAGCGCTTTCACGGTTCTCACACCCCTTCATCAGACATTCTCAATACAGAAAAAAAGCAATTAAATAGGTTGCAAAGAAACACTCAAACCAATAAAAGACAAACCTCTAATTAAAAAGACTATACTAGTGTTTCAGATGGTGTGCCTTCAAGAAAGGTTTTAAAGTGAATACACCATTATGACCTGGGGGTCTCTCTGCATTAAGAAGCAGTATCCACTTCTGTTCTGCTGCTTCTGTACGATTGGGTAGGTCACTGCCCCTCATATCTGAATCTAAAACCTGAAGTACAAAAAAATGTAAAAAACATGTGTTACCCCATTTTTTAAAGTATGTAGTGCCAAAGCATTACTTTTTTATTTCTGATACCCCTTTGGTGCTCTAAAACCCTTTCTTTAAGGGATCTGTTAGTGTTATCTATGTAAAAAAACTTGGCACAACTGGCAGAAAGCAAAGCAAACAATGTTGGCTGTTTTATGTTGGGATGTGTGTATGTTTGGAGGGTACTAATATATTTACAAGCTGAGCAATTCCTACAGGGAAAGGTGCCAGTCCTAGTAGACTCTAACCTGTTGTTAACAGAACAAGATCGATAACAAAGATGCTTCTTCAAGGACTTGTTATTCCTAAAGGAGAAAAGGGGTGTCTCACCAATCTTCCCTCTGAGTTCTGGTATCTATGAAGTAGTTATTAGGCTTTCTGGTGATGAGCACTCTCCAGGAAATAATATGAGTACTGAGAGGCAGAATGTGGGCTAATAGTCTTGGACTAGAAATTACAGATTTTAAAGGTAAGATGGAAAATGGGCTAATATCCTAAGTGTTCTAGTGCGCACTACGTAGTTAGATATTAAAGGGGGTAACTTAAGCTATACCTATATAAGTGGAGAGACACCAATTTTAAAAGAGCAAGACAGACTGAAAGGGGGTGGGCACTATGTTCTCTGGCTCTATGGAATACAGTGGGTTGACCAATAATTTTAAGTACCTGATAGGGGTGATTTCAGATAATAATAATATTGTGCTTACTCACAGTAGACCATGAAAGAGGAGAGGAAGGAAATAAGTGCTCAAATTAATGTAAGGGGTAGACATCTAGAAAGACAATTCAGTTAAAAACACAACAGCACCAGGCTGGGAGGATGGGGGAGATTTTAATTTGTGTGACTCACAAGAGATGCATCTGTGGTCTCTTTCCTTGTTTAAATATGCAATTAAAAATAGATTACAAGTACAACACAGTGTAAAGAAAATAAACCACAATATTCAAAATAGAAGATGGCAGTGAAGCAATCCAAAATGCAGGAAAGCAAAAGCAAACTAATGAGCCTGCAGCAGAGTCTGAAAGAGCTTTTCCAGTAAGTATTTATTGTATAAGAAGTTATTTAATGAAAGCAAATAAAATATCTGATTCTTATTTGTTATTCAGTTTATATACTTACTTGACTTAGAATTGTTATTAGTTAAGACTTCCTTATTAAAAATTTAAGGAAAAAGTAGAGTTTATCATTCTATTAATATAACTGCATGAATCTGTAAGTATTTTTTAACCTCTAATAATTTCTCAAGGAGGATTTGAAAAGAATGCTCTAAACAGAATCCTAACTTGTACAATCTAGTCGTACGTGCATCAGTAACAAACCTGCATAATAGGTCCATAGGTTGGTACTAGGCTGTCGGCCCAAGGGCCTATACAAGCCTAGCCATAACAATTTTCTGGCTATTTCTTCCCACAATATTTACTTACCTGGACCCCTAATAGATATTTTTTTGAAATAAACAAAATACTCTGATAACAGAAGTAGAGGAGTGATCTGTATTTAATAAAGTCTTGTGATATTTTCAGTTCAGTCTTTAGAAACTGTTTCATGATATTAGAAAACTGTTAATTTGAATGCATGTGCATGGTTTAATTCACATTTTCTTTGAATTCAAAGTGTATCATTGTTTAATATTCTGCTTGTTGTGATAATATGTTAAGGGTGCTGTTCTGTTCTGTTATATAATATAGTCATAGGTTCATAGCAGTATACTAGGTTAACTGCCCTGAAGGGTCATTTTAAGTCTAGTCAGTAACCCATGGTCAGAATCAAACCTTGTACTTTGTATATGTGAGATGAAGAGCTTAACCATTTTGCCACCCCACCACAAATGAAATGCTAAAGGTCATATTGTAGGCAAGTGAGGTCTGAGGCAATCAAACTCTGTACTACAGTGACTACAGTTCACAGCCTTACCTCCCTGTGCAAACTTCTAAACAACATCAAGATTACAGCAGGACAGTAATCTTGCAGTTTGATTCCTGACACTTGGATTCAGAAACATTTTTATGTCGCAGTAGCTGATTTTATACAAGAGCAGCAATGCACCACCTGGGAGTGATTCAGAGACACAGTGGGCATGGTCATGGAAAGCCAAGACGTGTCTCGACCTGAATAATATGCACATGTGTGTTTAATGTAATGGAAATGAGAAAACATTATTAAAGTAAGAGCAATGGGAGATGCAAATAAGAGTAAACAGTATGCCGGCATGGTTTCTCAAATGTATACATTTTGCTTAGTGAGATGCTTCTTGTAGAGCTGCTGACCAAAATAAAATCTTGGAGCCTCAGGATAGAAACAATGAAAACATATGGGCTAGCCACCACATTAAAGGGAATTTATATATATAAGGCTTTTGTCACTGTTGGTAGTCAGAGGAGTGCAAATGGTCACCAGTGCTCCCAAATTATCCTTCCATGCTTAACATAGCATAACTGCAGGAGCTGGTTAAGATATGTCACTCTCATACACAAGCTGGTACATTTTGTAAAGTACCATTCACTCTGGATACCAAGGTGTGCGGCTTTGAGGATATTAGCTATGGGGACATTTCAGTACCAGTGGAGGGCACAGTGGGTATATACTAGACATGTGGTGGTGGGCACAGTTGGTTTATCCCAGGCATTTGCTTAAGCATACCTGATCAGTTCCTTGATGCTGCTCAATGGCATGTGGGGAAGCATATGTTGTTACCACACATATTGTAGATAGAGACACAACATATGGGCATTTTATGACATATCCTGTTTCCCTGGGGTACTGGGAGCTACTGGCTACACCAGCATTTCAGTAAAGGCCACACTTGAGCAGCAGGGACAGCAAAATGACAACTGTAAGGAGTTCCACTCCATTAATTGCTAGGTGATCTGCAGTGCACAGGATATAATGTATAGTGTATAAGGCCACTGAAGCAATGCTCTGACCCCCACATCCGACACGTGCAACATATCAGCAGTTTATGCTGATAATTTTGCACAGAGCATTCTTTTTAGTGATGCCACACTTGTGCTGGAGGTATGGCTAATGACAGCACTTAGAAGCCCACAGACCATGGTAGAGAAGTCCTGTGTTCTGACTGCTAAAGGCCTAATTCCAGTGCCTGGATGTTTCTGGTGGTGCAGTACAGTATGACCCAGGAACATGCAGTAAATTCTTTGCAGTGTTTTCACTACTACATAACATGTTGATGTACAAACAATTACAACAGTGCAGAAATATTCAGAAGGAGGAAATTTGAGAGACAGCAGTGGTGGAACCATCTAATGAAAAGCTTGTAGAGGAGCCAACTGCCTGCTAGCTCCCAGCAAATAAAGGTCAAATTTCAATGAAATCAGGGACAAATCCAGAAACGGTCATGGACACTTGAAAAAAAATAATGCTTATTCACTTGAGACACTGACAGAATAAGGGAATGTGAATTAATATACATTTTCTGAAGTAAAATGAGCCTATGACTCTAATTATTGTCATTATTTATCCAGTGTATTTCATCACCTTTTCTCCAAAAGTCACCAATTTTAGTAGGGATTAAGAGGTAAAATTTGAATGCACATGTCAGGACTTGACAGAACAGTATATGAGGACTGCCTGGGTCCACATGGGTGGGGCAACAGAAGTAAAGAAGGAGATGCATTCTAGACGTCTGACTGGCAAATGGCTTGATAGTAGCCAACGCTTGATTCAGTAAGAGAGACCATCAAAAGATCACATATAAGAGTGGCCAACATGCAACTCGGGTAGACTTTCTTCTAGTAAGGAAAAGACACTGGGGTAGAATCTGTGATTGCAAAGTCATCCCCAGTGAAACAGTTTGCCCACACCATAAACCACTGGTTGCCAAAACCAGCTGCAAGCAGTGGTCATAGAAGGAACTGAGGTCAACAGAGACCAGGCTGAAGACCTGGAAGCTGACTGTCGAGAAAATACAATAGTTCAGGAAATTGCTCAGGGCTCCAGCATCCCAAGAAGAGGAGGACATAGGTGAAGTTGAAGAAGATTGGTAGCATTTCAAAACAGTAAGTGTGAGGACTACAGAACAGATATGTGGCCAAGCCAGTTATGGAAATGAGGTACATAAGGAAAGTTGATGGTGGAATGCAGGCGCCATCAAATGAAAGGAGGAGTTTAGAAAAAAGTGGAAGATAGAAAAGATAAACCAAGCTAGGTAGGAATACTGGTTGGCTAACAAAAAGGCTAAGAAAAGAGTTGTAATACCAAAGAACAGGGCATCAGAAGCACTCTACCAGCTTCTGCAAAGTAACTCAGTAGGTGGCAAAAGGAAACTATGTCAGGTTCCAAAGCAAAGACTGAAAGATAAAAGAATATAGGCATCCTTCATAAGGGATGCCAGCAACAATCTGCTAACCAGTCCACAGGACATCAAAGACTGATGGAAGGAGTACTTCCAGCAGCTTCCGACTGAAGAAAACCTCACAGAAGCTGTACTGCTCCAGACACATCCTGTGATGAGGAAGAGAAGCCCATCATAGAAGAATTAAGAACAGCACTACATAAAATGAGGTCAGGGAAAGCAGCAGGTTCAGATGAGGTCACAGCAGACATGATAAAGATGCTAGGTGAGCTAGGAGAGAAATGGCTAGTGAAGGTACTCAAAGCAGTGTGGAGAGAAAGGTGTATCCCAAATGACTGGAGAATGTTTTTTTACACTGGCACAAGTATGCTTAAAGGGGCCATCCACAACTGTGGGCAGTACAGAGGTATCAAACTCTTGTCACATTACCTAAAAGGTCTGGAAAGGGTGATTGATAAAAGGATATGCAGAGTAGTAGAAAGTAAGATTGGAGAGGATCAGTTTGGATTCAGATCAGAATGCAGCACAACTGACCCAATGTATGCAGTGAAACAGTTGAGAAGAAACTACAGATGAGAAAAAAGTCCAACTGGGCATTCCTACACTTGGCGAAAACATATGACAAGCTCTCAAGAAAGCTGGTTTTGGACAGTCCTATGGTACTTTGAAGTCCCAGAAACATTTGTAGAATTAGTGCATGTTTTGTACAAGGACCTAATAACTCAAATATGAACAGTATTAGGTCTCAGAGAGGGGTTGTGGGAGTAGGTGTGCATCAGGGTTCAGCTTGGAGCCCACTGCTGTTCATAGTGGTGATGGGTTAATTAGCAAACAAGTCAAAGGGGATAGAGCAACAAAGCTGCTGTATGCCAATGATGTGGCATTACAGGCAGACTCTGAGCAAGAACTTTGGCAAATGATAGGGGAATGGAATGCAAAATTAAAGGCACCTGGGATGAAACGGAGTACAGATAAGACAGTGGTAATGACAGCAAATTCAGGAAATCAGAAGAAGCTGAGAATTGAGATAGAAGGAAAGATAATGGAACAGGCTAACAGTTTCAAGCCAAAGTAGCTCCAATTACAGAAAAGATCAAAGAGAACAGACTACAGTGGTTTGGACACATATGCAGAAAAGCAGAAGACAATCTGGTGAAGAAGATTTGGGACTGACAGGAAGAAGTCAAGAGGAAATGGGGGTATCCAGCAAAGAGGTTGGCTGGATTGTGTGAAAGAAGGTATTAGACAGTCAGGCATGGGTGTTGAAGGCAGGAGAAAGGCATTGAATTGAGAGATGACAACAGTTAACATGACACCCCAGACCCATGTAGAAAATAGTAAAAAAGGGGACTGATGATGATGATAAGCTACAATTTGAGTCAAAACCAGGGATGTCCCTGAAAACTGGTACAGTTCAGAGTTATAGCAGGAATGACTGTACACTATGGCACTAGGTAAGAGGCAGCAACTGGTTCATAACTATGGGCCAAAATAAGCATGCCACTTAGGCTGTACTTTACCATCTATGGGTTGCCACATTGTTCATCAGACACAGGCTGCCCAGATAATGGGGCAGGGCACAGTTATATGCACAAGGCTACAGTGTTGAATTTCAGCAGTGGGCAGTATGTGTGCATTTGTGTGGCAGGAGTTAATGCTGTGTGTGTGTGTGTGTGTGTGTGTGTGTGTGTGTGTGTGTGTGTGTGTGTGTGTGTGTGAAGCATGAACAGGTGACTGTGGGGAGCTGCAGACACACCAGGGAGGAGATGGTGTTTCCATGAATCTTGTAGGTGGTGCAGGTGTGTGCATGCAGATATCAATCGACACAGCTCCAGTAGATGATGTAGCACTGCACTGGGGGTGTGGTGGACAGATCTAGGATAGCAACAGGAGATGTTAGCTCTGACCATGCATGTCCCTGTTCAGTGGGACATCCTGTCCTGCTAAGCTCACAGGTACAATCATAGGTTCATAGATTCATACTAGGCTATCTGCCCAAGGGCATTTATAAGCCTAGCCCATAGTTATGTGGCTTTCGCCACCCCTTTAGTTTGAATAAAACTATGCCTATTATTTTGCTGTGCCTCTGTCAAGCAGTGACACTGAAGTAAATCCCTGGGGTATATCTGCACAGCATATACTATGAGCATGAATGGTGGGACATGTCAGTGGCCTCTAAATGAGCACCTTGTCAACCAGTATACCTCAAAGTGCCTTCAACACTGGATAGTGGTTTGAAGATGATGGTGCTACAGGTCTGAGACTGAGTCCCCACCTCCAGGCAGAAGTGCACCATCCATGGGAAGATCACTGACCATGATAGGCAGGTGCACTGAGATATCTACAGCATACAGAATTCCCAGACTGCCTGTCCGTAATGGTGCACGTCTGGCCCAGGCATTCCTGCAAGTGTTCATTTAGACCATGTTCTACCCCAACTAAGTCAGCAATGGCTGTATTACTATCTGCCTGTCCCTGTAAATATGCCACTGCACCAACACTGAATAGCAGCCATGCAGACACTTGGTTAAGGAGGGGTCAGTATCCATGGCATATCTGACCAGTGTCACACTGATCCCTGAGATCATCTCTTTCAGTGGAACTTTTGGCAAACAAAGGGTCATTCTGCCTGTGGACATGAGGCAATTCCCTGGACTGATGTTTTGGCCTCTTCCTGTCCCTGGTTGGCATCCTGGGTCTAGAGGTTGGGTTGCATAGACACAGGAGTTGTTTCTGTAAAAGAGGGTAGGGATGCTGCTACCACATTGACGAAACCAAATAATGACATTGTAACCTCTGACTGTCTGGATTTTGGTACCATAATTGTTGGGACTAGATAGTTGCCTGACATTAGGCAGTCTTATGTCTCTGGTGAAGGAACCAGAAAATACAGTACTTGTGAAAATACAAAACTATTACACATTTTAAGGTTGAACCATTCAAAATTACCTACAGCCCATTGAAAATACTCATGTGTGCTAGGTGATTATAAGGCTAACTACCCTAGGGACCTTTTTAAGCCTAGCCATGCTTCCCCAAATGTATCTGACATGATGTGATACTCCAGGATAATTTTAATTGTTGGATATAAGCTTGCATTAAGGGTGGTCAAGCATTTACAAACTACCTCTCTTCATAAGAGATATAGGTGCCAGACCAGAGGTAAATTTCAGATTCCCCATCCAGTTATTCAAGTTTCACTTGAATTTGTTTAGAAAGAACTCTATTTCATATGGATGGGAAGCCTGCTCCAGAGAAGGGGTGGTCTCTGAGGCACATACTTGACCCTCCTGCAGGTTATATTTATGTTGCAGGTGAGGTTTTAGTCCCTAAATCAGATATTTCTGATGGCCTTAATTTTGTGGATGTGCAATAGTTCATCAGATTTGGGATCAGGGCATGATTTGGAGGCCCGGTAAAGATCAACTCACAGCAGTCTGTAGGAAAGTGATTTCATGGATAGCGCATTGAGATGGTCATGTGTTTACACCCTATATTCATTTTGTGTGAAACCTCTGTAGATGCTCCAGTTGTTGCATATAACTGGTGAGATACATACCAAAGGGGTGTTGTACTCAATGATTGGTCGAATGAAGGCTGAGTACAACAGAACCATGACATTCTTGGACCTAGACATCATACCATTGCTTATAAGTTGCACAAAGTAGAATAATTTTCTCACCGTCATAGTCACATGATGGTCAAAGGCCAGGTTACTGTCTACATGCACTCCCAAATCCCTAACCACTGGGTGTTCTCTTAAGCATGTGTTATCCGTCTAGTGATTTCCATTGTGGCCAGCTGTCCAAAGGATACTATTATACATTTCCTTTACATTTAGTTTTAGACCATGCCAGAAGTGCTGTTTATTTTTCTGTGCAGTCCTTCAGACTTGGTGAGCCAGAGGCCCTTAACACACAGACCTTGACTTCAGAGAAGAAGATGTCGAAAAGGAAAGGCCCCCAACACCAAGCCCTATGGGACTCTGCTAGTGACTGGCCTCTTTGTGGACATAGCCTCCCCTATCCTAACGTCTTGGCTCCTATCTGTGAGCCATTTAGCTGTTTATCATGTGACATATGGCATTATTCCTAATTCAGTTTATCTAAAATGTTCGAGTGTGATATTGTGTTGAATGCCTTGGCCAGATCAGGGTAGGCGGTGTGGAATGCTTTGCTCTTGTCAGTGGCTTTAGTGACCTCCTCAAAGTCCAGCAGATGGAGTAGCCATGACCTTCCCTTGATGAACTTTCCAAACTGAGTTGATTAAATACCTATATTTCAAATCATTTTTTTTAATTATTTCTGTGATGATCCTTTCCATGGTTGTACATATTAGACTAGTCAGACTTACTGTCTGTAGATGCCAGGGACCATATATGGCCCACTCTTGTGCAGAGGGATGGCAGCAGCAAGACCTAGTTTTATTCCATTCAGCCACAGCTGATTCTGTACAACTGCTTAAGTTGTTATACAGGGCATTGGTATATGGTATACACCTCTGCATAGGAGTCCATGTTATCTGTGTTCAATGGACCTAAGAACTCAAGTTGCCACACTGAGCTATAGAAACAACAGACTTAGAGGGTACAGAAAGCAAACCAACAAACTAGGAGCAGATGCCTTCTGGGCTTTCTAGCCCCAAAACTAAAAGTGCCATGCACAGCTTTGAAATGGTTACTCAGTTAACAGAATTCTGGCTAGGAAAGCATACACATGTGATTTAGCTTGTGTGTTTGAATGGATCTGTCAGTATGAAAAGGATTACCTTCAACAGGATGGGTCTATAATGTCTACATCATAGATAGGCTGACTGGGATGGCCACTTAGAGGAATAATTACTAACAAATCAGGAGTGATGGGAGGGGTCAGATGAAAAGAAAGGGCAGCTTACTGGGGCTCTTTCTCCAGGATTTTCTCCTCCTGCTTAAGTTGAAGATAACTGGCTGAAGAAAATAAATGCAAACACAAACTTTAGCTTTGTAGACTCAGTGCCAGTTTTTGCTAGGAAGCCTGACAATAAACACCTTCAGTATTCATGGGAGGATAATCAAACTGAAGTATTCTTTGTACAGATATAGAAAGTTGGCAAAAGGGGTACTATGAGTTACTGACCCAGATGGGGTATATTAATATGTATACTGCACACAGGGGGGCTAGGTATATGGCAGGTGTGGCTTTCCACTTTCTTTAATGTAGGACATTAATAATCTGGGTCAATTAGGTGCTTTAAAGTATTAGAGTGATATAAATCACAAAAAAAATGTTTGTTACTTATGAGTCTACCATAAATGAGCGGTAGCTTGAAGGAAAAAATCTGTAAATATAATCTGATTTTGTATAAAGTTGATAGTTTTGCTCATGGAAGCTCAGTGAAAGTTAATAGAGCAATAACCATAGTAAGTTAAACCGCATGTGGGTTTTGGAAACCAGGAGGATAAGAAAGAAAGCTAATGGAAAATGCACAAAGTAAAGAAGGTGCCCACTGGGAACAAAGAGCATCACTTAAGGGAAAGCTAGATACAGTTTGGAAGCTAAACATAGGAAAGAATATAATCCAGACTTCAGATGGGTTCACCTAGATTAACAATTGATGTAATGGGATCCTATCTCACCTACATTCATAACTGATGGGTTCGGCTCCGACTCGGCCACTGTATACTAGAACAAAGTCTCTAATTGGCTGGGCTACCCCTTATCCCAGAATGCACCACACCTGCTTCCCCAGATCTCGTTTGCCGCTTTTCAAGCTAGACGTGGTCTCGACTTGGCTGGAGCCAAGTGGTTTTTTGATTACTTTTTGGTCTTTTGACCTAGGGTTTTCTTCACAAATTTAACAAACAGCTGTTTTAACAGCTTTACGTTTGTGTATGAACCTGTTTTTGGTTGTTGGTATTTTTTCTACTTACCGGGCAAGGCCCGTTTAAGTTAGAGGGCCCTTGCCCTTATTTGTGTGTGGGTGTGTTGATTTTGTCTCTACTGTACGTCCTGATTTATCGGGCTAAGCCCGTTTAAGTTAGAGGGCTTCTGCCCGTTTTGTGTTCTGTATCTCGGGCCAGTCCCGTTTTGAGTCAAAGGGCTCATGCCCTACTTTAAGGTTTGCTTTTCGTTGTGGGAAATAGTTGTGTGATAGGATGTCAAAAGAGCAGAAGTCTGGTTTTAAAAAGTGCACCAAGTGCAGCTACAAAATGTCTCTTACTGATAGCCATGCTGTTTTGATATTGTTTAGGACCGAAACATTTGCAGGAAACATGTAGTGTTTGTCATGCTTTTTCCTGTAGGGTCCTTCAAGAACGAAAAAAATAAATTGATCCTTAAGGGCCTTATTAAGCCCTCCTTTGAGGAAGCTTTGGCTTCTCCTTCCTCTCCAGCTTCTAAAAAGAAAAGGTCGTCAGCTCCGACCAGTCCGTCAGAACCGACTTCCAAGAAGCATAGGTCGACCTCTTCTTCCTCGGCTCCAATGGCTTTGGAGCCTCGGGTGGAAGGGTCTGCCACGATACCTCTTTCCTCGGCTCCATTGGTGTCAGAGCTGCAGGTTGGGGGATCGAGAGGCGAATCATCTGCTTCGGCTCCTTTGGTCTCGGAGTCATTGGAGGTGTGCAGCTCAGACTCTCCCCTCCCAGACCCAAAGTCCCCTTCGGCGCCGATGCTTATTCATATGGTTCCGGATCCGGTGCCGATGGTGTTGGAGCCGTTTCGGAGCCGGTCCCCTGGTCTATCGGAGCCGAGAGAGAAGTCGTCTCGGCCCCCATCTATTTCCTCTAAATCCTCCAGGTTGTCAGACTCAGATTTGAACAGAGTTATCCAGAGGCTTTTCCAGTCCCCAGTTTTTGCAAAAATGGTCTCGGCTCCAGCCCACTCGGCTCCGGAGCCGGTCCCCACTTCGAAGCATCCGATTCCTCCTCCAACCTCCTCGGAGCCTTTGGAGTCGGTGATGGTAGAGCAGAGCAGAGTTGTCCAGTCGGAACCAAGACTCCCTCGGAGCTTCTCTGTTCCGACCATCATTCCTACCCTGTCCTCGGCATCAGGGTTCGGTACCGGGACTTCCTCGGTCGGGGCCGAGGGGAACACTTTGGAACTGGTAGCTTCGGTGCCTAGTCTTCCCCTCGGAGCATTGGCCGTAGGGATTCCCGGTACCGTCATGGTCTCTCAGCCTGTGTCCTCCGTAGAGTCTGGAGGTCCTGCTTTTGAGGCCATGAGGAGTGCGCTGGCCATGTCCTTGCCGGCTCAGCAAGTCTCTACCTCACCGTCCCTAGACTTGGGAACTGGTGCTTCTGGTGTGCTTCATTCCCATGACAGTGGGGCCCCAGGGCCTGAAGATACCCCCTTGGGGGGTTCCCTTCTCCCAGGAGGTCCTTCTGAATCCGCTTCAGATGAACCTCTAAGAAAATAATTGTGCAAGAGTAAGCACATTGACTCCCAGGATGAGTCTATCACATCAGATACTGACCTCGATGATGTGGAGGGGTCCCCAAAATCGTCCTCGGATGACGTCTCATTCTCAGATATCCTCGAGATCCTGAGACAGAGAGGCGATTGGCAGTCCAAAACCCCTTCCGCAGAGGAGTCAGTCTTCCTCAAGGCCTTTGGGGCCCAGCCCTCTGCCTCCTGGGTGTCTCCACCCTTCGATGAATTACTAGATTTAGTTTCTCGAAGGGTGTGGGAACACCCTGACACTGTGGAACCGGTGCCTGCCAGGCCTAACAAGTTCCTCTCAGCCCCTCCTCAAAAGGAATTTTTGACTAAAGGAGTTGCAGTAGATGCGATGGTGGTGGCATCTGCCACTCAGCAGGACGTGGCAGAGGCTTCAATGTCTATTCACCCTCCTAATAAGGATTCCAGGAGCATGGATAGGTATGGGAAGCGTACCCTTTCTTCAGCGGCCTTTACCCTGCGGTCGCTGAATTATCTTTGTCATTTTACCAGGCTCCAAAGGGACCTCCTCAAAGAGTTAGGTGAGTCTCTTACGGGTAATCTTCCTGAGGCGTTAGCCCAAACTGTTGGCGCCCAGATGACTACCTTATCTTCGATAGTCAACTCGTCCATGAGGCTCATATCATATGCGGCCGAAGGGGCGAGTAGAGCAGCGGGAACAGGCATGGCTCTTAGAAGACATGCCTGGTTACGCTTGTGTCCCTTTGCGGAAGCCTTTAAGTCTTCCTTCGCCGACGCCCCCTTTGATGGGTCCTCCCTGTTTGGACCCAAGGTGAAGGACACACTGACTCGGTGCGAGCAGGAGGGCAAGACCTTGACTGCCGTGGGGGCCCGTTTTTCCGCTCCCTCTAGACCTTACCCCAAGGCCCAGAGAGGAGGGAAAATGTGGTTCAGGAAATCTCAAAGGTCTTTCCCTACTCCACCGAGTGATCCCCCCTCTAGAGGCAGGGGGGGGGATTCAGGAAGATGCCGCCCCAGAGGCGGCAGAGGCCCCCGTAACTCTGGAGACCACGATTCCTTTCGTGGTCCATCCTACGCTCACTGTCCCTGAGACGTGGCCCAAATGCACATCTCTGGAGCCAGTCGGGGGTCGATTTGCGGAACACCCGCAGGCTTGGGAATCTGTCACCAAGGATCAGTGGGTGCTCCGGACCATAACCGGAGGCTATCGCATCCCTTTCATCAAGAACCCCCCTCTTCCTATCAGGAAAATCCTGGATGTGCCACCCAGTCAGCGGGATCAAGCAGCGGTCGAGGTTTCAAAGCT
This sequence comes from Protopterus annectens, assembly GCF_019279795.1. Taxonomy (NCBI): domain Eukaryota; kingdom Metazoa; phylum Chordata; order Ceratodontiformes; family Protopteridae; genus Protopterus; species Protopterus annectens. The sequence continues at coordinate 1,859,678,951 of NC_056732.1, forward strand.
TCTAAGAAAAGGAGTCATCCAGCCTGTCCCCGCCGACCAGATCGGATCAGGAACTTACTCAAGACTATTTTTGGTGCCAAAAAAGACAGGGGACTTAAGGCCCATTTTGGACCTCAGATCATTGAATCACTTTGCAAAAAAATCCAAATTCCGAATGGTCACCCTTCAGTCCATTCTCCCGTTATTGGAGAAGGATGTCTGGATGTGCTGCTTAGATCTCAAGGACGCTTACTATCACATTCTGATAAGTCAAGAGTCCAGGAGTCATTTATGCTTCTGCCTGGGAGCCAGTCATTTCCAGTTCTGAGCACTGCTCTTTGGTCTCACCACAGCCCCCAGGGTGTTCACCAAGTGTCTGGCAGTAGTGACAGCTCACTTGAGAAGTCTAGGATTCCAAGTGTTTCCCTATCTAGATGACTGGCTCCTTACTGCCACCTCCAAGCATCTATTAGTTCGGGCACTTATGACCACAGTCAGTTTGGGTCATTCACTAGGAATCACGTTCAATTGGGGAAAATCTGTGCTGCAGCCATCTCAGCGTATTACCTTTATAGGCGCAGAGTTAGACACAAGAAGAATGCAGGCATTCTTGCCGGTAGAAAGGATTCAGGTCCTGCAGTCTCAGGTCCAAACCTTGTTACCCAGATCACGAGTTCAGGCCAGACTGATTCTGCAGTTATTGGGCACGATGGCTTCGACTATTCTTCTAGTCCCCTTAGCCAGGCTGCACAAGCGGGTGCTGCAATGGCTACTGTCGGTTCAATGGTCCTTTCAGGAACTCCCCTTGAACCATTTGGTCCAGATTACGGAAATTTGCCGTCGGGACCTACGTTGGTGGCTGCTTCGGTCCAACCTGGACCAGGGGCGACCCTTTGTTCTTCAGCCTCCCGTCACCACGGTGACCACGGACGCCTCCCAGATAGGGTGTGGGGGTTATTATCTGGACAGGTCTGTCCAAGGCACGTGGCAGGTTCACGAAACGCACTTACATATCAATATCCTGGAAATGAGAGCGGTGCTACTGGCGTTGCAAGCACTTCATCATGCTCTTCCCCGGGGTACTATTGCGATTCTATCCGACAACATGTCGGTAGTCTGGTACATAAACAAGCAAGGCGGAACCAGGTCCTACCCTCTTTGCCGAGAGGCCATGAGAGTGTGGCATTGGGCGATTGCTACCCAGCGTTTCCTAGTGGCAACGCACATTCCGGGGAAATCCAATGTGATTGCAGACAGGCTGAGCAGGACTTTCCTGTTGCCCCATGAGTGGTCCCTCAATGACAGAGTGGCTGCAAACATCTTCGCCAAGTGGGGCCTCCCTTGTTGCGACTTGTTCGCCAGCCCTCACAATGCAAAATGCAGGGAGTTCTTCACTCTGACTCCCTCTCAGGGGCAGATTCCCAGGGACGCCCTAGCTCACAGTTGGCCCCCGGTCTACTTTATGCCTTCCCTCTGGTTCCCCTTCTCCCGAAGGTGATACAGAAGGAGATTTATCTAGGAAGCGACATGATTTTGATCGCTCCACACTGGCCTCGTCAGGTTTGGTTCCCCTTCCTTCTGAGGTATGCGGTGGAAGGCCCATGGTTTCTGGACCTGGTGCCCGACCTGTTAACTCATCAGTTGGGACAGTCTCACCCATCCCTCAGGTCCTTGAGGTTGGCTGCTTGGTTACTCCACTTCCAACCTTAGTCAGAGATAACTCTCTTTCTCCAGACGTCATCCGCATTTTGTCATCTTCTCACAAACCTTCCACTATTAAACTGTATTCCAGCAAATGGAAGAGGTTTGCTCTTTGGGCCCAGCAATGAGGTATAGATCCCCTTACCGCCCCAGTACCTCAGGTTTTAAAATTCCTGGCTTCTTTGTTTTATTTGGGCTCTTCAGTTTCCACAATTAAAGTCCAACTGGCGGCTATCTCTAATTTTCATGTCTCCTTTGAGCCTTCCTTAATGGCAAACAGGCTTTGCAAATCTTTCCTTAAAGGAGCGTGGCTCCTTCGGCCCCCAATAGCCCATCCTGTGCCCCCTTGGGACCTGAATATGGTTCTAGCTTCTTTAACTGCCCGCTCCTTTGAACCAGCAGCTACTTGTGATATAAAATTTCTATCTTGGAAAACTGCCTTTTTGGTGGCAATAACCTTTGCCAAGCGGGTCTCAGAGCTTCAGGCTCTCTGTTCTAATCCTCCTTATTTGACCTTTCACAAAGACAGAGTGTCCCTCAAGTTAAATCCCTCTTTCTTGCCCAAGGTAGCATCCCCCTTATGCATTCAACAATCCTTGGAGCTCCCTGTGTTTTTTCCCAAATTCTCCAATAGCGCAGAATATATTTTCCATCAGTTGGATGTTCACAGACAACTGCGTTTTTATTTAAGTAGGACCAATCAGACACGAAAGTCAGATCAGCTGTTTGTGTCCTTTGCGGAAAATAGGTTGGGTCAACCGGTGGCTAAAACCACCATAGCCAAATGGATTAAAGATTGCATCTCCTTCATTTATTCATGGTCCGGCAAAGAGCTACCCTTCCCAGTCAGGGCTCATTCTACCAGGGCAATGGCTACTTCTGTAGCATTCCACTCCAAATTATCGATAGATGATATCTGTGTGGCCGCTACCTGGACTTCTCCGCACACCTTCATTTCTCATTACAAGATAGATGTGGCTTCTCGAGGTAGAGCTTCCTTTGGTTCCACAGTTCTTAGGAGTGTTTTCCAATGAGCCACCCGGGATTTAGGTGCTAGGGACGCTATCCCATCAGTTATGAATGTAGGCGAGATAAGATCCCATTACATCTTTTAGTTATGTACTTACCATAACTTCGGATGTATGGGATCCATCTCGCCTACATTCATATGTACCCGCCCTCCTTCCCCCTTCCCATTGGATTTAGAGGGAATGTTGCTACTTACTGAGTTTTTCTCTTGAAGGACTTTAGTTTGTTACAGTTGCTGGTATGTCTCTGTGTCTGGATGTAGGTATGAAAGCGAACAAACAAGATCTGGGGAAGCAGGCGTGTTGCATTCTGGGATAAGGGGTAGCCCAGCCAATTAGAGACTTCATTCTAGTATATAGTGGCCGAGTCGGAGCCAATGGATCGGCTCCGAACCCATCAGTTATGAATGTAGGCGAGATGGATCCCATACATCCGAAGTACATAACTAAAAGTTCTGGGATGTAAATGGGCTACTTGATGGAAAGAAAATGGAAAAGGTGGCAAACTCTTTAACCAGAAGTAACGTGCATATTGTAATGTTGTAAGAGAGATGTGTGAATATAAGGGAACATGAGAGACTCACAAAGAAGATGAGGATGGAAGGTTATTTAGTGAGTTTAGGAGGTGAAAGACTGTTCTCACCCTCATTACAAGGAATAGCAGTATTAAGATAGATGATGAGGAACAGGATAGTTATGGGAGACATACTGCTGAAGGGAAGGTGGCTGGGAAAGATGATCACAATTGATAATATATACCTACCATCTTGGTTTAGAAAGAATGAAATTAGATCAAAACTGTGAAACACTGTGGCTTTACATGTTGTCATGCTCATAATAGCAGGTGATTTGAATACAGTATGTTCTAAAGAGGATTTACAAGTAGGTACCCATTAGTTGTGTGTTCCCAGAGAGTGGAGATACCTGGGTATCTACATAAATTTGGTCTTACAAATGTATTATCTACAGATGGAGTTAGCTATAACATCATGCATTTCTCTTCCAAATACCACAAGTGGGCTAAACTGAATGGATGATGTCCTTCTATTCCTATGCTGCAGTATTCATAACCTTTGTGATTCCCCGCTTAGGCAACCTGGACATCCGGCCTGTATACAAAAGACTTTTACTATTGCATGGTAAGTATGATGTTGTACATAGCATAGCTGCCTACTTAGGCCATAAGGGTGATGTCGGCATGTCCTATTCATCAGAACTTCTCTGCTGCCAGTCCGAACGAGAGCTTCTACCATTAGTCTGATTGCCAAGTGTTTGCTGTTTTTAGATAAGTGCCCCATTGGGGAAAAATTCTTTGTTCCTTTTTTGCTGCTGCATGTTTTTGAGGTTAATGTCATCTATTAAAGGCAAGTGCAGTTGTAGACATCAGATTCCACAAAAAGACAGCCGCAATCAGTGTTTGTTTTGCCTTGGGTCCGTGCATGATTACAAGTCTTGCTCGATTTGCCAGGCACTCATCCCAAGACCCTTCATAGCCATTTGTCGGCTTTGAACATTTACCTTGAAAACCAACATCTAAAAACGTTAGCTTTTGGTGTGGAGGGTACCATGGGTGCGTCCAGTGAGCCACTGAAGAAGGCCAAAAAGGCAAGGCCCGAATCTTCAGCTGTGCCTCTGGATTTGGATGTTCTTCTTGAGGCCAATGAAGGCCCAGAGGCCTGTTCGATTACCGATTACCAACCTGAAGCAGGTACCATTTGAGAAGCCATTATGGTGGGTGCCACTAGCATGTCTGCAGAGGCAATGCAGATGTCCTTTCAGAGTGATGAGGGAATCACGGCCTACTATCTCAAAAATCTTGAGTGATGTTCCTCTAGCTCCCCCAGCTCCTATTCCTATGTCTAACGCAGTGCTTAGTCATATGTTGGCTATTCCTTCACAACCTAGGGTGGATCTTCCTGGTAAAAATAAGCATAAGTAGAAATATGTTTCCTCTTTCCAGGACCCTTCACCTGTTTTGCAGGACTTCTCACAGGGAATCTTGAATGCCTTCCTAACGTTAAATCCATCCTCAGCCCTTCCACCCATTTCTGTTCCTTCCCCCACTCCCCTGAGATCAGTGGAGGAACAGCAGGCCTCTTGTGAAGAAGTGGATTCTTCTTCTTCATCTGATGAATCCTTGATCTACACATTCCAAATAGTGTCTTCTGGGTTATGCTTCCCCAGAATTAGAGTCTTATCAGTGGGGATTTTCCTGAGAAAGATTTGTCCTCTGGAGAAACAATTTCCAGGATGAGAGATCACTTCAAATGGGAAAGTTATCTAGTATCAGAAGTTAAAAAGAGATATTATGATCTGTTACAGATGGATTCTCCTTCTCCCTCAGCCTTCCCTCCTGTTCTACCTGCCTTTCTGGATGCCTTTCTCTCAGTGTCAGGAGTCCAGATTTTCAACCTCCTAGCCTCAAAAAGGCCTGACAAATTTTTGTCCAGGAGGACAGCAACTTCTTATTCAAATGTCCTCCTGCAGTGATCTTTCTCTCTCTGCCAACAAACCTTCTAAACTGCTTCCCTGTACTAATCTGCTTCCTTCTGACAAGGATAGCAAAATGATGGAAAGATTGGAGAAAGAGTGTATAATTTCTTCTACTCTGGCATTCAAAGCCATTAACTACCAGACTAATATGTCAAAATATGTTCTGGCATTGCTTTCCCAAGCTTCTCAGCTGATATTGGACCTTCCTGATTCTCCAGTCAAAGCGCAGCTTGCTTCTCTCCTGTCTGCCTCAGCCCAGGTGCTTAGACATTGTATTAAATGCAGTTATGATGCTGCTGAGGTATCTGCAAGGTCAGCAGCTTCAGGTTCTGCACTTAAGAGTTACTCATGGTTGCATCTCCAGCCTCTGGCTGTTGATATTAAGGCTAACGTTATGGATGCACCTCTGGACAATGATGCCCTTTTTGCTGCTGAAGCTACAGCCTTATTCAAGTCCATGCATGACAAATGGAAATAACTTAAGGAACTGAAACACCTCTTTGTGTCCCAAGTTCCTAAATATCATAGAATTTACCCTCCGACACAAATTGTCAGAAGGAAACCACTCAGTTCCCCTCCCTTCGATAAGAAAGGGATTCGAAGGCAGGGATCTTCCAGACCCACGCAAACCCCTGCCCCAAAACCCACCTTTCAAGACAGGCCAGATAATGTGCGACTACCTGGCAAAGCTCTCAAACATATCCCTTTCCCAGCACCTATTCTCTTCCCTTCCCTCTTGGGCAAGTCTCTCCACTAACAAATGGGTCTTTTCCATTTTCTAAAATGGCTACTATGTGGTTTGGAAATCCATTCCCCCCCCTTCATGGGTATTCCACAACCTCTTCGAGACCATCTGTTCCCTGAAATCATAGAGGACTTGCTAAATCAAGGAACTAATCAAGCATCCCACCACTCCAAAAGGGAACAGGGTTTTACTCAAGAATGTTCTTAGTCCCCAAAAAAGATGGTCCTTGGAGACCAGTCTTAAACCTCTCACATCTCAAACTTTGCCTCAAAGTGCCAACCTTTCGGATCCTCAATCTGCAAATTTTTTTCCCTCTTCTGCTACCTCAGGTCTTTCTTGTCACTTTGGACATCAGAGATATATATCTGCCTATCCTCAGTCACCCACAATACAGGACGTTTTTATTTTTGCATTTTCTGTTACTTCCTCACATTTTTAGTCCTGTGCATTCCTTTTGGACTCTCTGTGGCACTAAGGGTATTTGCAAAATGCTTAGCTCATATCATTGCCTTCTGCAGGCTCCAAGGGACACTGATCTGTTCTTATCTGGATGACCTGCTAATTCAAGCAGTCTACCTGGACACTCTACGATTTCACTCTCTCTCTTCTCCAAGGCCTGGGGTTCATCAAGAACTCCAGCAAGTATTCTCTCAGTCCTTCCCAGAATCAGATTTTCCTTAGACTAAGGACAGATCAGATGATGGCTTTCATCCCTCCTCAAAAACTGGAAACTCTGCTTTCACCGTCTACTCCCCTTAACAACATCACTTCCAGGGAGTACTTTTGTATATTGTTGTTCATGGCATCACTCATTCCCATGTTACCCCCTAGCCAGGCTTCACATGTGGAAAATCCAGTGGTTTCTAAAAACTCTTTGGAGCCAGCATGCCATCCTCTGGAATTTGTGCTCCCTCTTCTCCCATGCATAGAGAGAGAAACACAATGCTGGGTTCAACAGATTTTACTGAACCCAGGCCTTTCCTTTCAACAGCCAACTCCAGTTCAGGAACTCTATACATATGCCTCAGACTTGAGGTGGGGAACATCTCTGTGCCACTTAAATGTCCAGTGCCTTTTGTTTCCCTCATTCAAGAAGCAACATATCCGTGCAAAGAAAATGAGGACTTTGATCTTGGCACTTTGAGCCTTTCATTCCTCCCTACTCCCAATACCCCTGAAGTTATTCACAGACAACACTACAGTTTTATGGTATGTGAACAAACAGGGGGCACCAAGTCATACCTGCTTTGCAGGCTGGCTCTTCAAACCTGGGAGATTGCCTCTCAAGTGAAGGTTTCTTTGCAAGCAGTTTATATTCCTTTGGCTCAAAATGTGCTGGCAAACAATCTCAGCAGGTCCATGACACAAGCCCACAGATAGATGCTTCACAGAGATGTGTTTCTGGACATTCTGCACCAGTGGGGTACTCTTCAAATAGACCTGTTTGCCTCCCCCATGAACAGGCAATTTCCAAAGATTTGTGCCAGAGTTCCAGACCCTCTGGTATGGAAGGTGGATGCCCTATCCTTCTCATGGAAGGGGATGTTTCTTTATGCATTCGCACCTTCCCCCTTGTTCAGAGGGTCCTACTGAAAATACATCAGGACAAGCCAAAAATCTTGCTGGCGACTCCCTTTTGGCCAAAACAGCACTGGCTCCCTCTTTCTCTGCATTTAGCCAAAGGCAGTCATCACAAGTTACCTCACAGGGTGGATATTCTCACACAAGACAAGGGATCACTTATCTATCCACATCTCACATCCGTGACTTGTAACTGTGTGGGCAATAGGCTTTTGCTCCCCTTCTAGCACCTTTTTTTCTGAGGACAGGCTTCTAGTCCTGCAGGAGATCAGGAAACCCAACACTAGCAGATCCTATTTATCCAAATGGAAGAGGTTGTCCATCTGGTGTCTAAAGAAAGACCTAGGTCTGTTTTCAGTGGACATTCCAGTGGTTCTTTCCTGTTTGTGTTAGCTACCTAAGGATGGTTTGGTCTACTCTTCTGCAAAAGTCTATCTATTAGCCATTTCAGCTTGTTTGCCTTTATCTCATCACTTAGCTTCTAGATTAGAAATTAAGCTCTTCCTTAAAGGCATCCTTCACATTAGACCTCCCAGAAAACCTGTCCCTCCTCCCTGGGATATAAATTTTGTCCAGAGGAATTACTCCCTCTTGAATAATATTGTTGAAAAGCTTTCCCAAAATTTTAGAGATAATCTCTTTATCATAGGTTCATAGAAGGTTACTAGGCTAACAGCCCTGGAGCCCTTACAACCTAGCCATATTTATCTCAAGTTGCCCCAATTGCTCCTTTTCAGCCAGCAGGGATAGCTTCCTTAAATTTTTTTATATGGAAACCAATTCTGTTAGCAGCCATTACATCTGCTCAAAGAGTTTCTGAACTCCAAAACCTTATGGCTTGCCGACCTTTTCTCATGTTCCACATCTCTTCTTACTAACCTTTCATTCATGCCTAAGGTGGTTAATGACTTGACCCTAAATCAATCCATTCATCTGCCCACCTTTTTTCCTAACACTAAAAAACCTAGTGAAAGGGTCCTTTATTCCTTGGATCTGCACAGGCAACTCAGATTTTATCTGGACAAAACCAAGCCTATTAGGAAATCTGAGCAGTTGTTTCCTTCCATCCCAGGGCACTGGGAAACCTGTCTACAAAAAACTATTTCTATTTGGATTTCTAAGGCAAATTCTGTCAATTATGTCTCCCATGGGAAGATGCTTACTACCTCTATAAAGGCTCACTCCACTAGAGCTGTAGCCTCTTTAAGGGCCTTTTTCAAAGGTCTGGACACTGCATCTAGTGTGGAAGTGGCCTCATGGTTCAATGTCCATACCTTCACCAAATATTACAAACTGAACACTATTTCCAGGTCCAGAGCAGGATTTGCTAGAGCAATTCTAAATGGGTTACCGGAAATTTCTGCTTCATCCTCCCTTTCCCTTCCTTGAGCTTTAGTACTTTCTCAAAGGTCATGAATACTTTAACACAGGAATAGAAGGACATGGAATAGTTGTGTAAACTCTTACCATAAACATAGATATCCTTCTCTTCCATGTTGCAATATTCTATCCCTCCCTCCTGCCCCTTGGCACTTGCTGTTTGTTGGATGATGATGTTTACCTGATATCCTTGATTAGTGTTCTGAGGAATGGTAAGTGTTGACATGTTTATGGCCTACCTAGGCTGCTATGCTATGTGCAACATTGCATGTACCAGCAGTAGCAAAAGTCTTTTGTACACTGGCTGGATGTTCTAGTCACCTAAGCAGGAAACCCTATGGGTTATGAATACTGTAACATGAAAGAGAAGGACATGTATGGTTATTGTATGATTTTACACAACTATTCTTTATCTGACAAAAGAACACTTGTTTTTGGTATCATCAGTGAAAACATATCTTATATTGATTTCTGATCATGCACCAATGTATGTTCTCATACAACATGAGAATATTACAAGTAGCAAAAAACATTAGCACTTTGCTGTGCTCTTTAAATGTTGACCTAGCAAAGGCATTTGACATAGTCTGCAACTCGGGTATTATAGAGAAACTGTCCCAATTGGGAATTAACTCCTACATTGCCAGATGAGTAGCTAACTGGCTCAGTGACAGGGCACATACTGTTAAAGTGGGTGACTTCACCTCTAGCAAAAGACCAGTCATCAGTGGAGTACCACAGGGTTCTGTTCTGGGCCCCTTACTGTTCAGCCTGTGGCTGATCAAGTTTGCTGATGATTGCCAGTTGAGAGCAATCATTGAATCCCCCAATGATGTTAATGTACTTGCAGACAGGGTTAACACAGATTAAAGCCAATGCAAAAAAAGCATTATTATTCTGTTTGGGAGAGCTGACATCCCTGATAATTACATTATAGACAGCACCCCTCTAAGTGTAGACTCAGTGGTACTTGATCTGCGTACTCAGGTTGATAGCATCATGATCTTTGACCACCATGCATTGACAGTAGTAAGGAAGTACTTCTATGTGGCACATTTTTTTAAGTACAGACATCACATCTAGATATAAGGATGCTACAGTTCCATTATACTCAGCCCTAATCAGACAAATAATTGAGTACAATGCTCTCTTATGCATGTACTTCATCAGACACCAACAATTGGAGAGACCAAAGAGGTTTCTCACCAAGAAATTACATGGTACAGAAAAAAAGTCTTACACAGAAAGACTGAAAGCCCTGTCACTGTATTCTGTCTCCTACAGGTTGCTAAGGGGTGACCTGTGCCTAGCTTACAAGGCAGTCTCTGACCCAGCCCTGATAGAAATGCTATACATTCATAAATCAAACTGCACAAGGGTCATTTGCTCCAGGGATCTTAATCTAGACTCAGATATGAACAGGTCGTGCTGGAAAGATAGATACATTTCCCAGAGACTGCCACTTCTGTGGAACAAGCTTCCAGTTCATGTGAAATAGAGCACTTCCCTGGCCCTCAAACCTGAATGAATGGATAAGTGACCATAAATTCACTCCTGGAGTTGTGCCAATGTCCATCCTGGACAGAGGAAGTTGTTATTAACTACTGTAGACCCTTTCCTCTCTGAAAAATCACTCCACTAACCACCAACAATTGGGGCAACTTGAGATAAATATGGCTAGGCTTGTAAGGGCTCCAGGGCTGTTAGCCTAGTAACTTTCTATGAACCTATGATAAAGAGATTATCACTAACATTTTGGGAAAGCTTTTCTACAATATTATTCAAGAGGGAGTAATTCCTCTGTATTGGCAGAAGGTAATTCTTGTGATGATACCAAGAATAGGAATCCAACTGCAGGCTCTTTCTAACCCATATCTATATTAAATCATGACTTCATGGTCTTTATGGTTGTACTGGCAAACAAAATAGTGGAGCCTCTAACAAGGTTAATAGACCGTAATCAGTTCAGCTTTATAGAGGGTCAACAAATATCTGACAATACACACAAAAAATGAGCTATGTCAGATACCCAGGAAAAATCACCAAAACAAAAAAAAAAACACTTGATCTGCACCAAGGAAAGATGAGAAACCAAATGTTTTTTAGCATAGTGAAAATTTAATAGTCGCTATTCATCCACAGACTTCTGATACTGTATGTGGGACAGACTCTGCTACACTTTGCTGTGAAGGAAAGGTTAGTTTGCTGTTATTTTTTGTATTTCTGTATTGCCTTTCTATATTTTGAATACTGTAGTTTGTTTTCTTTACCTTGTGTTTTGCTTGCATTCTGTTTAACAGCATATTAAAACTTCAAAAGAGACCACAGCTCTCTCTGTTCTGAGTCAGGCAGAATTTTTCTCCTCCCTCCCACCCATTTAAGTTGTCTTGTTAAATACCACTGTCTTTCTAGTTGCCCGCCTCTTATGTTAATCTGACCATATATCTCATTTCTCTCTACTTTCACTGGCTTATGTGAGTAATCACAAAACCATCACTTTTGAAATCCACCCCTTCAATTATTTAAATTTATTGGCCATCCTACAGTATTTCTTATATAGTACCAAAATACAAAAGTAACCACCCCTTTCAGTCCATCTTGCTGTTTTTCCCCCTTTGTGGGGTTTCAGGGACTTCAGACCCGCAAACCCCTGCTCAAAACCCACCTTTCAAGACAGGCCAGATAATGGGCTACCTGGCAAAGCTCTCAAACATATCCCTTTCCCAGCACCTATTCTCTTCCCTTCCCTCTTGGGCAAGTCTCTCCACTAACAAATGGGTCTTTTCCATTTTCTAAAATGGCTACTATGTGGTTTTGGAATCCATTCCCCTTTATGGGTATTCCACAACCTGAGACCATCTGTTCCTGAAATCATAGAGGACTTGCTAAATCAAGGAACTAATCAAGCATCCCACCACTCCAAAGGGAACGGGGTTTTACTCAAGAATGTTCTTAGTCCCCAAAAAAGATGGTCCTTGGAGACCAGTCTTAAACCTCTCACATCTCAAACTTTGCCTCAAAGTGCCAACCTTCGATCCTCAATCTGCAAATTTTTCCTCTTCTGCTACCTCAGGTCTTTCTTGTCACTTTGGACATCAGAGATATATATCTGCCTATCCTCAGTCACCCACAACAGGACGTTTTTATTTTTGCATTTTCTGTTACTTCCTTTTTAGTCCTGTGCATTCCTTTGGACTCTCTGTGGCACTAAGGGTATTTGCAAAATGCTTAGCTCATATCATTGCCTTCTGCAGGCTCCAAGGGACACTGATCTGTTCTTATCTGGATGACCTGCTAATTCAAGCAGTCTACCTGGACACTCTAATTTCACTCTCTCTTCTCCAAGGCCTGGGGTTCATCAAGAACTCCAGCAAGTATTCTCTCAGTCCTTCCCAGAATCAGATTTTCCTTAGACTAAGGACAGATCAGATGATGGCTTTCATCCCTCCTCAAAACTGGAAACTCTGCTTTCACCGCTACTCCTTAACAACATCACTCCAGGGAGTACTTTTGTATATTGTTGTTCATGGCATCACTCATTCCCATGTTACTAGGAAAAGTGGTTTCTAAAACTCTTGGAGCCAGCATGCCATCCTCTGAATTTGTGCTCCTCTTCTCCCATGCATAAAAGAAACACAATGCTGGGTTCAACAGATTCTACTCAACTCAGGCTTTCCCTTTCAACAGCCAACTCCATTTCAGGAACTCTATACATATGCCTCAGACTTGAGGTGGGGAACATCTCTGTGCCACTTAAATGTCCATTGCCTTTTGTTTCCCTCATTCAAGAAGCAACATATCCGTGCAAAGAAAATGAGGACTTTGATCTTGGCACTTTGAGCCTTTCATTCCTCCCTACTCCCAATACCCGAAGTTATTCACAGACAACACTACAGTTCTATGGTATGTGAACAAACAGGGGAGCACCAAGTCCTACCTGCTATGCAGGCTTGACCCTTCAAACCTGGGAGATTGCCTCTCAAGCGAAGGTTTCTTTGCAAGCAGTTTGCATTCCTTTGGCTCAAAATGTGCTGGCAACAATCACAGCAGGTCCATGACACAAGCCCACAGATAGATGCTTCACAGAGATGTGTTTCTGGACATTCTGCCAGTGGGGCTTTCAATGACCTGTTGCCTCCCATACACAGGCAATTCCAAAATTGTGCAGAGCGACTCCTCTGGCCTAAAGAAGTGGAATGCCATATCTCTCCTGGAGTTGTGCCAATGTCATCCTCAGGAATGTTATACACTGTAGACCTTTCCTCTTGCAAGGATCACTACTAACAACAATTTGGGAAATTGTAAAAGCTTTCAGGCTTTAGCTGACTTTCTATGAACCTATAAAGAGTACACTAACTTTTTTTTCTGCATATTATTCAAGAGGCAGTATTTCCCCTGTATTGGCAGGGTATCTTTTGGGTGATACCAAGAAAGAACAACTGAGGCTCCTTATCTATTAAACATACTCATGGTCATGGTTTTACTGGCAAACTGTGGAGCTCTAACAGGTTATAGACCGTTCAGCAGCTTTATTAGAGGACAGCAAATATCTATCACAAATAGCTATGAGATACCAGGAAAAAACACAAACTAAATCCTATTACCAAGGAAAGATGGAACCTGTTTTTCATTTGTGAAAATTAAAGATCATCCAGCTCTGATATGTAGTGGACAGACCTTACTTTGCTGTGAAGAAAGGTTAGTTTCCTGTATTTTGATTTCTTTTCCTTTCATAGAATTTCTGTAGTTTTTTTCACCTTGTGTTTGCCTTCTGTTTAACAGCATATTAAACTTTAAAAAGACCAAGCTCCTTTTGAGTCAGGCAGAATTTCTCCTTCCCCCATTTATTGTCTTTTAAAACCACTTCTTTCAGTTCCCTTATAGTTTCTGACCATATATCCATTTCTCCTACTTTCCTCATTGGGAATCCAAAAATCACTTTTGAAATCCCACCCTAATATTTAAATTTATTGGATCCTACAGTATTTCATAGACCAAATTACAAAGTAACACCCCTTAGTCCCTTGTGAAAAGTCCTCCACTAACCTTAACCTTTTAAATCTCAAGTTACCTACTTTCATATCTTTTCTAGGCACAGCAGATGCATTCCAATCTTATTTAAGCAAAACCCTGTTACAGCCTTTCCAAAACCTAAAAGATCATTCTCTTTACTCCAAAGACTTTCTTATTTTAATAGCACTTGCTCCTACAGTTTATTCCTTGATAGGTCTTAAGATGACCCAAAAGCAACCCATTCTCGGTCACCCGTGAATCTCTTTAAATTTTGTCTAGTCCTTCTAGCATGTGAGCAGTTGTTTCCTTCCTCTCAGCTGGGAACCTGGATATTGAGGCAATGTCAAGTCATGTACATAGAACAACCCCTCCTCCTCCACAAAACACAAATACTGCGAGATGCAACTTACCAAACTGGAGGCTGAGCTCTCTCAACATAGGACTGGCAAACCCGTCAGGAGGAGAAGGTTACCACACACACTATGACCCAGTCTCACATAGTACCATCACAACCTCAAATCATACACATAAACACACAAAGACATACTCGGCTCTGATCAAAAATCTACCAAAACAGCAGAGGCCACCAAAGCAGACACCCAAACAACCACCACCTCAGAACACAACACCTGCAACACATAGACCTCACAGTCAGAGTGTCAAACAGTCACAGCCCTTAAGGCCAAACACAATGCCAGACACACTAGTCATTGGTGACTCCATAGTCAGACACACTGGCGTCCGCCACCAGACTGGGGAAGGGGGAGGGCACAGTAACCTGCCGGGCGGGCCCTAGAATCCCCCCCATAACGCAAGCACACAGGTCCCACAACAGCAGTTACAAATGTGCCTCAGTCATTGTCCATGCTGGTGTAAACAAACCCGAGCTACCTGCTTGGACTACATGAAAAGAGACATTGAGGAGCTCTCTGATTATGTAGCCCAGGCAGGTATGACCCTGACCTTGAGCAGTATCCTACCTTCACCAAGAATGATGCCACAATACAGAGATAAGATGATCAGCTTTAACAATTGGCTTAAACTCTGGTGTCATTCAAAGGGGATCCAATGTCTGTCTGCCTGGGATGACATGCTGTACAAGCCACGCTGCCATAGGGGGCTTGCACCTGTCACCCTGGGATTCGGATATTGGCAAAGGCTCTTGCCACCCCCATAGTGCCTTTTTTAGGCAAGGCTCAAATTCTAAACCTACCACCCTAGAACACAAAAAAGGAAAAAAAATAAGGGTAATGCTGCTCAATGCCAGAAGTCTAAATCTCAAAATGCCCTCAGGCCCTTCTCAGTATGGAGAACATCGATGTCTGTGCAGTGACAGAAGCCTGGTTCAAGGCTCCTGAGAGCACCCCAGCACTATCAGGTTTTACCTCTTATCATGCTTCCCCCCCAAAAACCGGACAATACCAAGAAAGGAGGGGGATCCATATTTTCCCCCCCCTCAAAAAGGACAACCCCACAAAAACCTCAAGACTGGTTTTGGGAACGGCCCCCCCCTGGAAAATTTTTCATGGGGAAAAAAAAAACCATCCAGGTGCCCCCTTGTTCAGAGGTCCTACTGAAAATACATCAGGACAAGCCAAAAATCTTGCTGGCGACTCCTTTTGGCCAAAACAGCACTGGCTCCTCTTTCTCTGCATTTAGCCAAAAGGCAGTCATCACAAGTTACCTCACAGGGTGGATATTCTCACACAAGACAAGGGATCCTTATCTATCCACATCTCACATCCGTGACTTGTAACTGTGTGGGCAATAGGCTTTTGCTCCCCTTCTAGCACCTTTTTTCTGAGGACAGGCTTCTAGTCCTGCAGGAGATCAGGAAACCCAACACTAGCAGATCCTATTTATCCAAATGGAAGAGGTTGTCCATCTGGTGTCTAAAGAAAGACCTAGGTCTGTTTTCAGTGGACATTCCAGTGGTTCTTTCCTGTTTGTGTTAGCTACCTAAGGATGGTTTGGTCTACTCTTCTGCAAAAGTCTATCTATTAGCCATTTCAGCTTGTTTGCCTTTATCTTATCACTTAGCTTCTAGATTAGAAATTAAGCTCTTCCTTAAAGGCATCCTTCACATTAGACCTCCCAGAAAACCTGTCCCTCCTCCCTGGGATATAAATTTTGTCCAGAGGAATTACTCCCTCTTGAATAATATTGTTGAAAAGCTTTCCCAAAATTTTAGAGATAATCTCTTTATCATAGGTTCATAGAAGGTTACTAGGCTAACAGCCCTGGAGCCCTTACAACCTAGCCATATTTATCTCAAGTTGCCCCAATTGCTCCTTTTCAGCCAGCAGGGATAGCTTCCTTAAATTTTTTTATATGGAAACCAATTCTGTTAGCAGCCATTACATCTGCTCAAAGAGTTTCTGAACTCCAAAACCTTATGGCTTGCCGACCTTTTCTCATGTTCCACATCTCTTCTTACTAACCTTTCATTCATGCCTAAGGTGGTTAATGACTTGACCCTAAATCAATCCATTCATCTGCCCACCTTTTTTCCTAACACTAAAGAACCTAGTGAAAGGGTCCTTTATTCCTTGGATCTGCACAGGCAACTCAGATTTTATCTGGACAAAACCAAGCCTATTAGGAAATCTGAGCAGTTGTTTCCTTCCATCCCAGGGCACTGGGAAACCTGTCTACAAAAAACTATTTCTATTTGGATTTCTAAGGCAAATTATGTCAGTTATGTCTCCCATGGGAAGATGCTTGCTACCCCTATAAAGGCTCACTCCACTAGAGCTGTAGCCTCTTTAAGGGCCTTTTTCAAAGGTCTGGACACTGCATCTAGTGTGGAAGTGGCCTCATGGTTCAATGTCCATACCTTCACCAAATATTACAAACTGAACACTATTTCCAGGTCCAGAGCAGGATTTGCTAGAGCAATTCTAAATGGGTTACCGGAAATTTCTGCTTCATCCTCCTTTCCCTTCCTTGAGCTTTAGTACTTTCTCAAAGGTCATGAATACTTTAACACAGGAATAGAAGGACATGGAATAGTTGTGTAAACTCTTACCATAAACATAGATATCCTTCTCTTCCATGTTGCAATATTCTATCCCTCCCTCCTGCCCCTTGGCACTTGCTGTTTGTTGGATGATGATGTTTACCTGATATCCTTGATTAGTGTTCTGAGGAATGGTACGTGTTGACATCATGTTTATGGCCTACCTAGGCTGCTATGCTATGTGCAACATTGCATGTACCAGCAGTAGCAAAAGTCTTTTGTACACTGGCTGGATGTTCTAGTCACCTAAGCAGGAAACCCTATGGGTTATGAATACTGTAACATGAAAGAGAAGGACATGTATGGTTATTGTATGATTTTACACAACTATTCTTTATCTGACAAAAGAACACTTGTTTTTGGTATCATCAGTGAAAACATATCTTATATTGATTTCTGATCATGCCCCAATGTATGTTCTCATACAACATGAGAATATTACAAGTAGCAAAAAACATTAGCACTTTGCTGTGCTCTTTAAATGTTGACCTAGCAAAGGCATTTGACATAATCCGCAACTCGGGTATTATAGAGAAACTGTCCCAATTGGGAATTAACTCCTACATTGCCAGATGAGTAGCTAACTGGCTCAGTGACAGGGCACATACTGTTAAAGTGGGTGACTTCACCTCTAGCAAAAGACCAGTCATCAGTGGAGTACCACAGGGTTCTGTTCTGGGCCCCTTACTGTTCAGCCTGTGGCTGATCAAGTTTGCTGATGATTGCCAGTTGAGAGCAATCATTGAATCCCCCAATGATGTTAATGTACTTGCAGACAGGGTTAACACAGATTAAAGCCAATGCAAAAAAAGCATTATTATTCTGTTTGGGAGAGCTGACATCCCTGATAATTACATTATAGACAGCACCCCTCTAAGTGTAGACTCAGTGGTACTTGATCTGCGTACTCAGGTTGATAGCATCATGATCTTTGACCACCATGCATTGACAGTAAGGAAGTACTTCTGTGTGGCACATTTTTTTAAGTACAGACATCACATCTAGATATAAGGATGCTACAATTCCATTATACTCAGCCCTAATCAGACAAATAATTGAGTACAATGCTCCCTTATGCATGTACTTCATCAGACACCAACAACTGGAGACCAAAGAGGTTTCTCGCCAAGAAATTACATGGTACAGAAAAAAAAAGTCTTACACAGAAAGACTGAAAGCCCTGTCACTGTATTCTGTCTCCTACAGGTTGCTAAGGGGTGACCTATGCCTAGCTTACAAGGCAGTCTCTGACCCAGCCCTGATAGAAATGCTATACATTCATAAATCAAACTGCACAAGGGTCATTTGCTCCAGGGATCTTAATCTAGACTCAGATATGAACAGATCGTGCTGGAAAGATAGATACATTTCCCAGAGACTGCCACTTCTGTGGAACAAGCTTCCAGTTCATGTGAAATAGAGCACTTCCCTGGCCCTCAAACCTGAATGAATGGATAAGTGACCATAAATTCACTCCTGGAGTTGTGCCAATGTCCATACTGGCAGAGGAAGTTGTTATTAACTACTGTAGACCCTTTCCTCTCTGAACATCACTCCACTAACCACCAACAATTGGGGCAACTTGAGATAAATATGGCTAGGCTTGTAAGGGCTCCAGGGCTGTTAGCCTAGTAACTTTCTATGAACCTATGATAAAGAGATTATCACTAACATTTTGGGAAAGCTTTTCTACAATATTATTCAAGAGGGAGTAATTCCTCTGTATTGGCAGAAGGTAATTCTTGTGATGATACCAAGAATAGAAATCCAACTGCAGGCTCTTTCTAACCCATATCTATATTAAATCATGACTTCATGGTCTTTATGGTTGTACTGGCAAACAAAATAGTGGAGCCTCTAACAAGGTTAATAGACCGTAATCAGTTCAGCTTTATAGAGGGTCAACAAATATCTGACAATACACACAAAAAATGAGCTATGTCAGATACCCAGGAAAAAAACACCAAAACTAAAAAAAAAACACTTGATCTGCACTAAGGAAAGATGAGAAACCAAATGTTTTTTAGCATAGTGAAAATTTAATAGTCTCAATTCATCCACAGACTTCTGATACTGTATGTGGGACAAACATACTCATCCATTTGCTCAGTTAACCTGGAGAATAATTAAAAATGAATGAAGAGAAATTTTCAGTGAGGGGAAAAGGAAGAGAGTATATTAGAAAAGCTAATCTCACCCCAACAATTGGGAGGAATAGGATTCAGAAACTTATTTTAAGGCAACTCAGGTCAGGATATCCTACTTTGGTCAGTTACAAGAGTGCCAAGACAAATGGAAACATATGATATTGATCCAGCAATGCAACAAATAGACTCTCCAAGGGTGATCTAGGACTTACTATATAAAAACACAAAGACTGGGTATGCCAACAGTACATTTTAAAGAAATAAAAATCTGGGAGAAGTTAGTACTTGCCATAGGACTCTGTTTTACTGTAGCACATGTGACTGTCGGAAGGAGGCATTTCTCTGGAAACTGAAATGAAGAAACCTGAAATACTGGGAACAACTGGCCAAAGAAGGGAGCCTAAGAGCATGCAATGAAGTTGGACTCGCATTTAACTTGTAAACAGGGGATCAGTTGAATTAATGAGGACTGCCTAGGAAGCTCGAGGAAATGATTAAAACTTGAGGCTAGATCATGTAGAATAGTGTATGTGTGATGTATCTTTAAGAAGCATTTCAAGGACTGAACATACATATAAATAGTTAGCTTCACTGCCATTTTTAGAGTGCAGCCAGAGAGTGAGCATGTATGAGTGTAATAGCTATTTTGTTTACAGGTTTATCTAAGTTAAAGTTATTAAGCCTCAGTCCTGATGTGTTTGTACATAATAAAGCTGCTTGAACAGAACCCACAAAGTCTCGTCTATTGTACCCTCACTAGACGAGTGACA
The DNA here is from genome assembly GCF_019279795.1 of Protopterus annectens. Classification (NCBI taxonomy): domain Eukaryota; kingdom Metazoa; phylum Chordata; order Ceratodontiformes; family Protopteridae; genus Protopterus; species Protopterus annectens. The sequence goes on from NC_056732.1 coordinate 1,859,698,807, forward strand.
TGGTGTCAGAATCGGAACTCCAGAGACTGATATTCAGAGCTACGAGGTGCAGAGATAACAGTGAAGGTAAATTAAGAGAAAAGAGCACAGAAAAGAACCAAAGGTAATAAAAACTTGCACAAACAATCTATTTATAAAAAAAGATAAAACGGAGTATTACAAGGGCACAAACCACATTATTAAACAAGCGAGAGGCCCAAAAGGTTTAATGATTAAATGAAATGTTTAAGATTAAGATATTGATAATATTATTATTAGAAAAGCACAAAAAGGGTCAGAAATTATCTTGGAATTGCAAACCGAGTATGTTAAAGCAAACCAGGCATGTTTAGAGTAAAAAGGACACAAGAAAAGTACAATGGTCATGAAAAGAGATTAAATGAGCAAAATGAATATAATAAGGGCAAAAAGGGCACACTCAGCATAAATAAAGCAAGGCAACTGCGTGTTTTTTGGCAAAGTGCTGTTTTTTTGGCATAACTACTATTTTGTATTGTATTCAGGGCATAACCAGAGTTATTCGAAGTATCTTAGTGTGTGCAAAAGTGGTTACAGTGTGTGCCTATTACTGCACATTTATTCTGAAGATTTTTTCTGCAAAGTGCAACTATTTCATAAAGTGTAGTCAAAATACAGACATTCAAAAATGTTTCATTTGCTGGGTGTGTCTGTTCACAAAGTGCTTTCATTACAGCGTGTTTCTTGCACTGTAAAGAGTTATTTAGCAAAGTACCACTATTTTGGGGAAGTTTCAGTGTGCTGTGTATTGTTTATTCACAAAGTGCAATTACTTTGAAATGCTTCTTAATCTGAGCTTCTTCTGCCCAGTTCATTCGCACAGTGCAGTTATTTTGAAATGTTTCTCACACTGGTAGGAGGTGATTTCTTACAGTATGGTGATCTCAAGAGTATTACAGTGCCTGAGAGACTTATTCAAGTTATTCAGAGGTTTGTTGTGCTATTGGGCGTAGTTACAAGTGCTAGCATAAGTCTCTGGCATATGTGTATGACTGTGCATATTTGCAAAACCCTTCACTGGTATGTGCTAATATGGCAGACAAATTTTGAAAGAACTCACCACTTGTTTTTGATCAGAATATTGCAGAGACTTGGGGAATATTTGAGCAAGAGTATAATATTTTTATACAAGCAACTTATTCTGACAAAGATGCATGCACTAGGGCATTCATTTTGCTGCAGTTGGCTGGGTCAGAGGCCATTGAAAGATAGCATTCATTTGTGTATGCACCAGCAGTATATGAAGGAGAAGGTGAAAACCATCATATAGTTGTACAGGTTGAATCAAGGGAAGACTCTGAGTGTTTGAAGTACAAATTCTGGGAGATGTGTAACCCCCAGACAAATATTACATCAGAGAGGCATTTGTTTTACACAAGAGATCAGAAACCAGGGGAAACTTGCAGCTTATATAACTGACGTTAGAAACAATCTAAAATGGATCAATTTGGTGACTTGAAAGATGAGTTGATAAAGGACAGACGTGTGTGGTACTAATAGTGCTGCTGTGAGAAAGATTTTGCTTTGTGACAGTAATTTAACATTGAGCAAAGCTGTTGAGATTTGTCAAATTCATGAAGTTACAGAAAGGCACACAAATATGCTTGCAAGTGATGAGTATGGTTTCAGCAGGCTCCAGAGCAAATGTAGATAACATGGAACACATGGCAAACAGAAGCAAGCCTAAGCACATGGCAGCCACAGCCCCTATTGGGTCCCCAGGAAAACCACGCAGTTTTCCAGCATATTCTAAGAAAGGAGCATGCTCAGTGCAGTACAAGTGTGAGTCAGCAAAACCCAAATCCAGCTTTATTGTTAACTGTTGTGGTGCCAGTCATGAGTCTAAAAGAGAAATGCTTAGCATTTAATCAGCAATGCCACAAGTTTAAAAAAATAGAATCATTTTCAAATGTTTGCAAATCAAGTAAACCTCACACAGTTATAAAGAAAGGTTATTCAAAAAAACAAACTGATAAATTGAATTGCAGAAGTCTACTTTCTATGTAGATGGTGTATCAGTAGTTGATGACAAGGTTGATGCAGTGAATTTGTTGACAAAAAATAAGTGTTTTGTCCTGTCCAAATCAGTGGTAATTCCACCAAACTCAAGACACTGATTCAAGGTGTGATGTTTTGTCATCAGATACTTTTGCTAAAGTGAAAACTAATGAACAACTCAATGTGGCTAGTTGTGTGAAACTTATGCTTATGGAGGTGAAGAAATTCAAACCAAAGGCTCAGTAGTACGTTTATGTTATTTGGCTAAGAACTGTTACAGCTTGTTATTCTATGTAGTCCGAAGACCTGTGCAGTCATTATTGGGTCTCAGAGAATGTTTGAGAATAAATTTGCTTTCTTTTACCAAAGAAGTTCATCATATAAGCACATCTCCTAGTTCCAATTTTACTGAAGCCATTTTCTCAGAGTATGCTGATGTTTTCGATGACAAGTTGGGCAAACTTCCAGTTGTGTATTCTATGAAGTTAGACCCAGAGGTCAGTACCGTGGTCAGACCAGCAAGAAAAGTTCTGATAGCTGTGCAGGACAGAGTTAAAGATTAGTTGGATAAAATGGTGCAGCAAGGTGTAATTTATCCAGCTTCAGAACCAACTAAATGGGTATCATCCATGGTAGCAGCCCCAAAAAAAAGGCTCAGATGAAATCAGAATATGTATTGACCCAAGAGATTTGAATAAAGCATTAAAGAGAGCACATCATCTGATGTACAGTCAAGGAAGTTGCACCCCTAATGCTGAATGCCACTGTTTTATTTTCTGTCTTAGATGCAAAAAGTTCATTTTGGCAACTCATTAGACCCATTATAGAGTACAACGCCCCTTTTGGAATGTACTTCACAAGACATCTGCAGCAGCTGGAAAGGCCACAGAAGTACCTTACAATGTGGAATACTGACCTCAAACAAATGCCCTACACTGATCACCTCAAAAAACTCCAGCTTTACTTCGTAGCATATCGCCTACTCCGAGGTGATCTCTGCCTAACATATAAAGCTATGTCAAACCCAGAGCTGTTGGACATGCTACACCTAAAGAAATCCCAATCCCTCCGAGCTACATGCTCTAGGGACCTAAACCTTGTCACCACAATAAACAGGACACGCTGGAGGGATAGATTCCTGTCCCAGAGACTTCCTATACTCTGGAACAAGCTACCCATCTATGTAAAGCAAAGTTCTTCATTAGCACTCTTCAAGAAAAATCTTGATGAGTGGATGGGAAATAGGAAATACACCCCAGGGATCACTTCTGTGTCTCTGCTGGACAGTGGCACAGGAAAATTACATTCTTGGGTGGTGTAAGCTATGGTACCTTGCTGGCTAGGCTTACGTAGGCCCTTGGGCCAATAGCCTAGTACCTACCTATGATGCTTGATCGCACATCTTTATTACCGACTACTTTCAGTACCCCATTTGGCAGATATGGATTCCTCAGGATGCCATTTGGAATAAATACTGCAAGTGAAGTATTTCAATGTGTAATGGAGCAAATATTTTCAGGTTATCCTTGTGCCATAATAGTAGATGATTTATTGGCTGGAGGCAATGTTGAAGCAGAGCATGACAGAAACCTTAAGGCAGTTCTAGACGGAGCATATGAAGTGAACTTAAAGCTCACCCCTCTGAAGTGCAAATTCAGACTTCCAGAAGTTACATATTTAGGTCATTTATTTACAAGCACTGGCTTGGAACCAGACCCGTCCAAGCAAGCAGCCATTGTTGAGATCCCAGCACCAGATAATGATCAAGCTCTAAAACATTTTCTTGGTGCACTCAACTATTTAGGGAAGTTTTTACCAGACTTCATTGTAGTTGACAGCACCTTTGAGAGAGCTGGTGTGCAAAAATGTTACATGGTCTTGGTTGGAACAGTACCAGAAAGCATTTGAAGACCTTAAGCAGAACATTGCCACCCCATCTACATTAATATACTATGATGTCAATAAGCCAGTAACCCTTTCCTGTGATGCTTCAATCTTTAGTCTTGGTGCAGTCATTCTTCAAGAAGGCAGACCAGTAGCCTATGCATCAATACCTCTTGCCCAAACTGAAATGGAGTATGCTCAAATTGAGAAAGATCTTTTGGCAATAGTATTTGCATGCTCAACGTTCCATGATTATTTATATGGTTGAGCTATTTAGATTGAAACTGATCACTAACCTTTAGTTGCTGTTTTAAGGAAGTCTAGGCATTCAACTCCAGCAAGATTGAGAAGAATGATGCTCAAACTGCAAAGGTACAATTCAAAATGGTCTATACAAATGGCAAACTGCTTTATCTGGCTAATACCCTATCCAAATTGCCCAGAAGTATAACGGAACAGCTTCATGCAGAGAATTTTGACTTTGACATCATGGAAGTGAGTAATATGTCTGCCATGAGACTTGATGAGCTGAGAGATCATACAAAGACTGATCCAATTTTTATTTTTATTTATTTTACATTTGTTGACTGGGATAGAGTGGAGGCCTGGAATGAAAAGCTCCAAGGTAGTTACACAAGCAAACTTAACTCTGTAAGTGTAAGTTATAAAATCTCACAAACTTATAATATGGCTTAACAATTAAAACACAAATGAGTTCCAGTTAAAAATAGTATTGGTATGCAAGTAAAACTGAATATTAAGTCAGGCTTGGAGCAAGGACATAACCAATTTTGCAAAAGCTCAACCACTAAGTTAATGTTCGGTGGCCATCAAAGCAATTTAGTGGACCACCTGAAGTGCAAACTAATTTTCCTTACAGAGAATAGGTGTTGGATGTTCCTGCTTCCTTACAACATGAAAATACTCAGATTTTGCACTGTGGTCACTCAGGTTCTGAATGTACCAAAAAAAGGATGAGAGGTCTAGTATTTTGACCTTCTCTAACAAAAGACAATAATAAAGTACTTTCTTTTTGTTCAGTATGCAATAGTACCAAACCGCATTTGCAAAACAAGACACTTCATCTAAATCAAGTTCCTGAAGTACCTTGGTCAACAGTAGCCACTGATATATTCGAGTGGAACAATCAGCATTACTTGGTATTGGTAAACTCTTATTCGAACTGATTTCAGATTGATTTACTCCCTAACTTAATGTCCACTGCTGTTATTATTAAGTTGAAACGTCATTTCTCAGTCCATGGTAGTCCACATAAAGTTATTTCTGACAATGGTACTCAATTTACTAGTCAGTTATTTCAGAGATTTGCAAAAGAATGGCACTTTGTACATGTTACTAGTAGTCCAGAATATCCACAGTCAAATGGACTAGCTGAATGTGCAATGCAGACTGCAAAGCTATTTCCACAACATGAAAGTAGACTTAAGGTTCTATATGATTCTGGGTTTGTCCTACTCCCCTTTCCCTTAAAAACTGGTTTAATAAGCGCATGTCTCCAATCTTCAGGAATCTCCCCATATTTATATGACCTAGTGAATAATAGATATAATGATAGTATAAGTTCTTGCTTAAGTGTTCTCAGGTCATTGTTACTAATTCTGTCTCCTCCCTGCACTTTGTTTGGATCCAGTTTGCGCAGTTCTTTTTTGATATAATCTAATTTGATTCCAGTATCTGGGGTTACCTGGATGTCACTAGGACCAACTTATCACCCTTTTGTGGAGCCAAACTGCTTTGCATAAGATTTTGTGAATATAACTATAATCTGTTGTGTCTGAGAATAAATTTTAGAGTCTGCACACAGTTTATCATTTTGTGCGTCTTTACTCCTTCTACATCTTATGTATCTATGAAAATGTTTCCTATTATGCTCAATATCTTTATATACATTTTCTTCAATATTTTCTTGATCTTGTCTCACACTATGCTTAATCTGTTTGTCCAGCTTGTTTATTTCTCAAAGAGGGAGGATGTAGACTAGAGAACGTGTGCTGTCTTTAAGAACCGTTTCAGGGATTGAATGTGCGTATAAATAGTCAGCACGTACTAGCTTCAGTGCCATTTGAGAGTGTATCCAGAAAATGAGCATGTATGAGTATTATAGCTAGTTTGTTTATAAGTGTATCTAAGTTAAAGGTATTAAGCCTCAATCCTGATGTGTTTGTACATAATAAAGCTGCTTGAACAGAACCCATGAAGTCTCATCTAGTGTATCCTGACTAGATGAGTGACAGAGCACAATAACCATGGCTTAGTAAATGTTATACTAGAGACATATCCCTGTCTCAACAAAGAGAAGATTAGAAGTTGAGGGTATAAAATGCTTTGGTAGCTAAAATGTGACAGTGTCCCAGATGTAATGCAAGGGAAGGAGGTTAGAATCAGGAGACCTGTAGGTGTAGAGTACTGGAAGGGGGTCGTCTTAGCTCCCAGCTACACTATGAAATCCAGAAAGTTCCATATTTTTGCATGAACATTTTTACACAGATATGTTTGTACTGCATAGAAATTGGGAAAGATATTTCCCCCAGATCATACCTCTCAACCTGGAAACATAAAAAATCTGGACAAAGGCCCATGAAAAATAAGTACAAATATGTACGCTGATTAACATAAAATCTGCGTACATAATTATGTAACCCTGCCCACTCCAGAGGAAATGTGGAATACCAACTTTCAAATGCAAACTGAAGAACAGGCAACCAAAATATGGCCCCAGCCTAGACCCTGTAGTAAATGGTAACCATTTTTTAAATGTGTAGCAATGATGTTCACTGTGAAGGGAGAAGATGATGAACCTTAGGATTTTGTTTTTGGTGAATTGCAGTATGCAGGTTTTGTGGCAAAAGTAGGGCATTTAATGGTTGGCAATATTCTAATCTTAGCAAAAGAATATTATAGTTTGTAGGACCTCCAAAAGTCATTCTCCATGTAGCCTGAGTTTGTGCCACCCGGGACTGTCTTTGAGTTTGCCGCCCTTCTCCCCTCACAAAATCATGGTTGAATGGGGCCCCCTATACACAGCCCTCCCTCCTGCAGCCATTCTAATGTCCCATTACTTGGCTATTTCTCCCCATTTACCATAAACACTGTAATGTGCATACTGCTTTACTTCTACGATGATTATTTGGATTTCATTTAAAACTTTTATTTTACATTTTATAGCACAAACACTAATAGACATCTGCTAAACAAAGCAATACAGTCTCACAATGAAAATAGACTTAGCATTAAAACTTGGAAAAACCCACATTCAAAGAAAATGCATTTGGCCACGGATTGATAAAGATTATCTTTGGGCTGTTTTCAAATCATAGGTCCCTTGCATATGAAACATACATGTGTTTTTTGATACACCTTCCTGATTGTATTAAATTATATTCCCTGTATAATACAGCATACTTATTAGAGCGCATTTTAAGTTTATTGTTTTGAACGTTTCCAGTAAGGAGTGAACCAATAATGACAAAACTGCCCAATTCAGAACATTTCCATCATAAAAGTCTACTCAAACTTCTACAGTCCACCAGTATCAGTAAATATGCACAATCTCTGCAGAAGTAAAAGTCTTCTAAATAATTCCACATTAAAGAGAGATAGAAGGAAGAACACTCTAACTGGAAGAGTCTTTTTTTCTCCCAGAGGTTCACATCTAAGTCCTGAAAAGGACTTGGCTGTCTAAGTCCTGACCTGGACTCCGCTGTTCTTTGAGGAGGTGGTCCTTTGGATGACCTAGGTTAGTCCTGAGGAGGACTGTTTTAGCCCTAAGGAAGGCAGTTTTAACTCTATGAAGAGCCTTTGTGTTATGGTATGGAGTAGTGGTCCTAAGGAGGACCTTTGTAGTCCTCACAAGGGCTTTTTGTGTTGTACAGATCTCTTGTTGGTCCTAATAAGGACCTTTGTAGCTCCTGTAAGGAATGGGTGGTGGTAAAGATGGGACCTTACCAATTGCCAGATAGTCCTTGTAAGGACTGGTGTGCCCCCTTGTTGATCAAGGCTGGGCTTTGTGGCGAGGATTCAGTGGGTCCTAATAAGGACAGTTTCTGTCCTTGCAGTCCAGATGGGCCCAATTTAGTCCTTAAAAGGACTGCTGTGCCCCCCTTTTGAACAAGGCTGGGCTGTGTGGTGAAATCTCAGTGGGTCCTAATAAGGACTGTGGTAGCCCTCAGAAGGACTGTTGCGGCCTGTGAAGTAAAAAATTAACTTTCTAGTCTAGAAAAACAGTGGGACAGGACAAGACAAAAAGACACCAAAAACATACAAAAAACATGAAACACATATAAAATACAACAGCCCTGGTTTGTTGAGCTCTAGGTGTGCAAGGTAGTACCTGACAAAAGAAGGATCCTGGAGACAGTTCAAGTCAAGCAATGTTCCTTTATTGTTCAGTCCTAGCAGGTTACAGATTCCAGTCCAAACTTCCTCCAAGCATTGCTCTGAGTTAAGTGACAGAATTAAGCCAGTTTTACAGTTTATATGTATCTTCTTGGTGGGCCTGTCTGTGTGATTAGCCAATCTTCTGGAAGGGAGTGGTCCAAGCGTGGCCTTTATTGAGTCCTTATTAGGACCGGCAAGAGATCTGTACAACACAAAAAGTCCTTGTGAGGACTACAAAGGTCCTCCTTAGGACCACCACTCCATACCATAACACAAAGGCTCTTCTTAGAGCCAAAACAGCCCTCCTCCCTTTGGGGAGAGGAGTTCATAGTTACTAGTAATCGACGCCAAAGAGGACACTCTCAGGACTGCAGCATCCACCCCCTTTAAAAGTACAATATCAGCAATCCATCTACATACTGTGGTATTAGAACCCACAGCCTTCTGCATCAAAAGCAAGTAGTCTACCTGTTGTGCTACTAGTAACAATACAAACAGACTTGGCATAAGCAGCACTAAACCACTCTCCTCCTGAAGAACTATGCAGCACAACAAATCTGGAAAAAGCCAACATGTATTGGGGGAGGGGGGGGGCAAAAGCCCAAAACCAGGGACATATTTTAAACATTGCTTGTATAATCTTAGAAAATTTGCTAGAATAAAATGTCTTGTGTTACCATGCATTTCCTGACATATTGGATGACTGAAACTTAAATGGCTATCATTACTTAGTGAATTTAGTTCTCACTGATTTACCAGAAAACCGCTAATTTTAAGAGGAACATACCAAAAGTATGAGCCAAACATTCCAGACATTCTGTAAAACTTTTGGCAGTTGAGAACTATGGTTAACTCCTTGAACCACAAGTGGTGGTGCGTAACTCTAACCAGCAGTTAAACCAAACTGGGGCATTTATACACACAGACACACACATACACACACTTCTGCTTGCAGCTGCTGCACACACACACACACACACACACACACACACACACACACACACACTTCTCCTGCTTGTAGCTGCTGCACACACACAGTAAAAGTAATAATGCTAAGCATGGTTTCTCCTGCCTGCTGCAGACCTTAAATAAGTAAAAAAGATTCTCCTGCAACCGTTACATAAGTAAAATAAGCTGCTGTTTGTCTTGCATGCAGATATAGGTTTATATTTACAATTACATGTTTTTACCTGTAGGAGGAGCTGAGCCAGGGAAGAAAGATGTGCTGTAGAAGCTGACATCATCACACACTCCCTGCATGTGATGACATCAGGAGTAAAAAAAAAATCAACCCCCCCCCCCCAGGAAATTTGGAAATTAAAGGGGCCACAAGGGAATTTGTTGCACCCTAATATTTTGCCCTCAAAACAGTTATTTACCAAGGAATTCAATACTGTTGAGAGATATGCCCCAGATACAAGACATATTGGAGGTGTAACATAGAGATGAGGCCCATTAAAGCACATGTTTTTGGGAATGTGAGATGCTAAGACAGTTAACACCAGATATCAATGGATTGTTTGTCAACATGGGAGGTGGAGAGGGATCCCTTACTAAAGACTTGTTTCTTTTGGGGAGGGGAGATCTCAAGCTGCCAGATCACATAAAGGCATTAATCTCACTGTTAATGACTGTAGCAAAAAAAAAATGATTACAAAAATGAAAATCTAATGTACCACCAAGTACTGGGTAGTGTGAAATATGATGGAGGATGTAAAAAAAGCTAGTGCTAAGGCAATTAGGTAATCAGAGAGGTCTTTTGTTGGTTAATAATTGGAGACACTAAGATTGTCAATAAAAGTATTAGACCTCTGGTTAGGTAAATTATAGTGAGGTATTCTCAAACATAAAATCTTCCCTTTGAATGGATGATACACAGTCAATGAGTAAAAGAGACAGGGAGGGCTGATTCTGCTGTAAAAGAGACAGGAGGGCTCATTCTGCTGTAAAAGAGACAGGAGGGCTCATTCTGCTGTAAAAGAGACAGGAGGGCTCATTCTGCTGTAAAAGAGACAGGGAGGGCTCATTCTGCTGTATGCTTAACTAACATGCATTTCATCTGAATTGATTATATGCAAATACTTTTAATGTATATGTTTTTCCTTATTTGTTTTCTATCTTGCATCTTCAACATGTAAGACAAGGAGCCTGGAGATACAGAAATTAGAAAATCAAATTTTCAGATGTACCTTATGGTAAAGATAATGTGATGAAAAGTGGGATTATAAAGTATTATGTTTGTATATGGGTTGGAGACAGTGGTATTGACAAAAAGGCAGGAGTTGAGAGCTGGATGTGGCAGAGTTAAAGATGTTAAGATTTGCACTGGGTGTGACGAAGGTGGACAGGATTAGGAATAAGTATATTAGAGGGTCAGCCCAGGTTGGAAGGTTTGGAGACAAAGCCAGAGAGGCAAAATTATGTTGGTTTGGACATGTGCTGAGGAGGGATGCTGAGTATATTGGGAAAAAGATGCTAAGGATGAAGCTACCAGGTAACAGGAAAAGAGGAAGGCGTAAGATGAGGTTTATGGATGTGGTGAAAGAGGACATGCAGGTGGTTGGTGTGACAGAGCAAGATGCAGAGGACAGGAAGAAATTGAAACAGATGATCCGCTGTGGCGACCCTTAATGGGAACAGCCGAAAGATGATGATGATGACGGCGTGTGTATTCTTGAAAACTGGACCATGCATGGGGTATGTATTGGTAAAGGAAAAATTGCAAATAAAATGTTTTATTTGTTAAGAAGAAACGTCTTGGCATTAAGAAAAGAAAACCATAAAGAATTAAGATCAATCTTTTATTGAACAAAGCCATATTACAGGGCTGTAGAAAGGGTCATACCTCAGTATGGCATAGACAGACTACAAAAAAGTATTTGAATTTGAACATATGGTGCCAAAAGGTGCACATAGTATGCAATGCATAGAACAAATATCTTACAGTCAGAATTCACAAAGAAGAAAAATAAAGAGAACAGATGACCAGCAAGACTTGCGTATCAAAAACAGAGCAGAAACAAACTGTATCTAATAAAATACTACCAATTAATAGATGCAGCAACAATAGAATTTACATACTTGTATTTTATACTTACATCATAAAGTAACTGTTGTATGTTGATGGGAATTAGAGCAGGGGATTGTGGGGGAAGGTATGAGGCATTAGTAATTGAAGGGAGTAATGCTAGAGGTTGAAAGGCCCTTATAGGTTCATAGGTAAATACTAGGCTATCTGCCCAGGGGCATTTATGAGCCTAGCCACAGAGTGATGGCTTTCGCCTCACCATTAGATTAGTAACCTGGGCCTCTGTCAACAGGGCTCCTGAAGTGATCCCAGGGTAGAACTTATGATTACCCATCCACTCATCAAGATTTCTCTTGAAGAGGGTCAGAGAGGAGCTCTGTCGAATATGAACTGGGATTCTATTCCAGAGTGAGGGGAGTCGCTGGGACAGGAATCTATCCCTCCAGTATGTGATATGGCCTACTGTGATTGGTTGTAGAGGAATCTTTTTTAAGTTCAGTTCTGAAGGTGGAGAAATGGGATTCCAATATTTTAATAGCAAGGATGGAGAAATTGTGGTCGGTGCAGTGTGACCTGGTTTGTAGGGTTTGGTGTGGTGGTTGCCTGGAAAAGGCACCTGAGGTTCCAGTGTGTGTTTTCAGTATAAAGTTTGGTAACTGTTGGTGACTATTGACTTAGTATGGTGATATTTGAAGATGAGACTAATAGCAGGTCTACTCTGTGCTGCAATGGAAGCCATTTGTTGATTCCTCTGTCCCCTCCCTCTTCTCTCTAGCAGGGTAGAAGGGAGTTATAGGGTTCACTGGAAACTTGAGTATACACACAGCAGTCCCATCTACACAAGCACTCTGAGTCCATTCAATCCAACCACCATTTAATTAGCACAAACTGTGTTCCACCTCTGGCCTTGTGCTTTAAGTAAGTGTTACAGTCATCCAGTCTTCTACATGCATTAGCCTGCATAGTGACTAGTGTGAAGATAAGGGCTTCAGTGTTCCAGTTTCAAGCAGTAGCCCTATAGTCTGTAAAATGCCCCTTCAGTGACATCATGCTGGTCAGCATTTACTCTGTCCTTCCTAATATACAGTGACATTTACTCCTATTACTCAAAATACTTCTTTCTCTTTCTTATATTTTCTTCAGTTCTAGTATTGTTACACCCATTTTATATATATATATGTATATATATATATATATATATATATATATATATATATATATATATATATATATATATATCATCTTTAGTGGAACTGCATGCCTTCAAGGAAGTCACCCTTGGTCTCGCCCTTTGTTTCTTATTTCTCTTTGCCTGAGACACTTACTAAACCAATTTCAGCTTTGAGCTAGTATTTGCGCACAGTCAACATTCATTCAATGCACTCAACTGTCTCTTTAGTGCGGTTTTATTTTTCTACAGAAATGTCCCTGCAAGCAAGTACACATGTATGTAATAATGAAGTTTGTAGTTTAAATACCACTATGTGTGCTATATTTGTATGTAAATTATAAGTATTATGGTGCCTAAAACAAAGAACTTTGTCCACTATAACAGCTCCATTTTCTTCGACCACAGCAGTCCCACTGGTAATTTCTCCTGTAACTGTTTTTAGCAGTCCACTGTCTCCCTGCCTTAAGATTATTTCTCTTCTTGTGTAACCACTTTTGAGTTCTCAGCCAGTATTTTTCCAGAGAGTAACTATTGCATTCTGGATTACTTTTTCTCATTGTTTTGCTGGTCTGTGGGGGTTGAGGTAGGCTTTTGGAAGTCCTTAGAAATCTCCTTACATTACACAGTGGTTGAAACAGTTAAGTAAAATTTTTACTGTTATCAATAAGACAAACCCAGCAGCAGCAAACGGACAGTGTAAAAAATCCCATACATTTGACATAATTTACACATGTGCCCTGTATAAAATACAATGCATTTACACATGTGCCCTGTATAAAAACAGTGGTTAAATGCATTGGATATGTATAAAAATGATGATTAAATACCTCAGAAATGTTGGATCATTCTTTCAAGAAAAAAACATTATACTATACAACAAATTATTTTGATTCCTAAATTTCCCATGTTGGTAATGACCAGGTCTAGGATATTGGAGCCCCTGGTGGGACAATGGATTAGTTGATTCAGGGCATTTGAATTTATGAATTCCAAGAACAAATTCAAATTCTAAAATTGCTCTTCAGCTTCCTGAAATCATTTCAGAACATGATAGTTTCAATGGGGTGTTGAATCAAGCTTGTCTGCCATGTAGTTATTTTTATTTCTTAATTGAAGCACTCTTATCTTTAGTTTCTGTGGCTTAGATAATGTGTCATCTTCCTGCAATGTAGACACAGAGGGCAGTTTCCTTTCCTCGTCTACTTTATCAGCTTCTGTTATTAAGTTTACTACAGAGGTCTGCAACTCTTTTCAGGGCTTCAGAACATTAACATGATGTACCTATTTGGCTTTCTCTTACCAGCATGTCTAACCATGTGGTTCATATAACTTAATTTCTTTACTATTTATTTATTCATTCATATTTTGTTGGCCAAGTTGGTCCCACTAGACTAGTTGCCTTTTCTCAGAGGAGACCTGAAGTGGTATTTATATACTTAGTAGAAATTTGGTCACAGCATCAGGAAAACCTCGCCTGCTTTTTTCAATAGGTGTTTAAGACCCTTTACATCCAACTGTGCCACCTCCAACTCAAGCAGATAGGATCTCAGTTTAACATCTCACCTGATGGTTGGCACACTCAGGAGTGCAGCACCCCCTAATATTGCATTGAAGAATAAGCAATCCAGTCACCTAGAGTGGGAATAGAACCCACAGCTGATTCAGTTTTAGTTAGCACAGTCTCTGAATACACTATGGTATTAAGGGGGATGGGTGGCTTGGCTAAAGGAATGATTTTAATGTGTTTGATGCTTTTCATTACACTCAACTAGGATCACTTGTGTGTGTGTTTCAATAAAGGATATTCCATTTTAACTCAACTGTGGACTACCTACTAATTTCTATTTGATTATTTTGGAGCACATATTTTATAGTTATATTTTACAATTTGATTTTTATTAAGTGAACTAAGTGCATAACATAATCTAGGTAGTGAACATCACACCCTCCACACTGAAGAGTTTATTTTTGGTTTGTTTTGGACCCAGTATAGGTTGCATACTGGGTTTTACTGAGACTTCAGTTTGAGGGATATTATGAATTTCTCTTTTGCATTCCTGCAGTTAGGCACATAAATAATAACATACATGCTAATAAAGGATGCAATAGGGACATAAAGCTGCAGTATAACAAAGAGGATTAAAATGTGATATATACATGTTAATTAAATCCTGCCATGAGTTAACATTTAGCAAGGGCAGAAGATACTTTAAGGGATGAATGCATGCAATGCATTTATTGCATACAAGGATGTATATACCAATCCATAGCTCCCGATCTCTGGAAATCTCTCTACACTATACCTCTACACAAAGGCGGTAATTCAACTGAACTTACAACTTCAAGCCCATTGTTATCCTCTCTCCTCTGTCTAAAATCCTTGAAAAATGTATCCACTCTAATTGCATATCTTATCCAAGAAAATCTCCTCACTCCTACAAAATATGGGTTTCACCCTAAACACAGCCCCTCCATCGCCCTTATTTCCTTCTCTAAAACTGTTGCTGTGGCCAGAGACAACAACAAACTTGTATCTTGCCTGTTCCCCAATCTATCTAAAGCCTTCGACACTGTTTCTCACTCTCTACTGCTCTCCAAACTATCCCATCTCAACCTCTGTCACACTGCCCTCAACTTGTTCTCCAGTTACCTCTCTAACAGACAACAATCAGTTAGATGGCTTAACTCTTGCTCCCCTTTCCTCTCTATCCAAACTGGGGTACCCCAAGGCTCCATTCTTAGCCCTCTGCTATTCAACATCTTTACCAATAACCTCCATACTTCTTGTGATCACTCCTCTATCATCCAATATGCAGATGACTCTACATTGATGTCTGTCTCTGAAGACTTGACAGACCTGTTAACTACTACACAAAACTTCTTTTCTTCTGTAGAAAGATGGCTCAATGACAATCTGTTCATCACCAATGCCAATAAAACAAAGCTCCTCCTTTTTCTGCCTAACTCTCTCTCTCTTTGAATGTAAATCTATCTTTTCAATCTCATCTCTCAACAACACTATTATAAAAGTTGAAACACAAACTAAACTCCTTGGTACCACTATTGATGACCAACTAAAATTTGACCTACATGCCCAACAAAGCATCAAAAAAACCTACTTTACAGAAATAAAAAAATATCTTCGTGCAGAATCCAAATGTGCCCTTGCTCAAACTTTCTTACTACCCACCCTACTCTATGCCTGTCATATCCTGACTAACCTACAGTCTTCCCTTATTCACAAACTCGAATCAACATACAATAAAGTTGCTAGATTTGCTGAAAATCATCCCTACTCCTCTCACCAGTGCCTGGACCTACAGAAACTTCACTGGCTTGAACTCCCACATCAACTTACTCTCACTCAACTCCAAACTGCTCACTTCCTTCTCTGTAACCCCACTACTTGCCCATTACTTTCCAAGCGTCTGTCCTATTACACCCCCAATCGTCCTCTTCGTAGTTCCAACCAACTCTTACCACTGACCTACAAACCTTGTAAAAATACAGGCAAAACATTTATAAATACTCTGTCTCTCATAGCTGGAACAAATTCCCATTATATATCAAAAGTATAACTCATGCCAACAACTTTAAAAATACACTAAAAGATCACCTGCTTAACTCCAAGATCTGCCACTGCAGTCACCCCACTTAACCTCCCGTATACCTCTGTCTATTCACATTCTACAACCTCTACTTAGGAAGTGTCTTGGCATTACTTCTAATTTTTATAAATATTAGAATATGCTAGCTTTTCAGCACTGTGACTAAACTGTTTGTATGTTTATATTTTTAGTACTCACACATTTTATGTGACAACTATAATTTGTTCTGCATACCAGCATTTCAGTTTGTACTCTATTGTATCTCATGTGTAATTTTTTTTTTACTTTTTATTGATTTAGACATTATTGGAGCTTTTTTCCTTGGGTCTCCACTGAAAATGTTTTTTTTGTAACTCATCTGGACCAACCCAGTTAACAAATATGAAATAAATAAATAAATATACAAGGAATGTATGTATGTATGTAAGCTGACAACACTGCTGTATTACTCATTTCAATATGTATATACAAGAACAAAATTACTTTAAACCAATAACACCAAGAACTATTATGATTACTGTATTTATAAATAAATTCCTTTTTAGAATTATATTTTGAATGATATAGTATATCATTAAATCTTATCCACGTATATATGTGTATAAATATAAATAAAATATTTTTATATTCAAGGGATGCATACAGACTTTTGAGAGAATAGTTACCTCTGCTTTTGTTTGACTGAATGTGAATGATGGCCTAGATTGTGGCTGCTTATACAATTGCTGTCTGTCTAGTTATTTCTTGACTATTTCTCTTTATTGTTTTTGCTAAATGGGGCTCGTATTTTATTTGCTATAGTGCAACATGTGATTCTTTTGACCTACTATAATTATGTTGAATTTCTGCATATGAGTTCTGCTGAAGTCCCATATAGAAAGGACAAAATGCTTATCCTATGGATTTTTTTATTTATGAATTGAATTGTGTTATTAAACTGTGACTATTTTACCCACCGGTTCATGATTTATCTGGACTAATTGGGAGCACAATATGCCACAAATAAACATTTCACTGTCATACAGTCACAGCCTGTGATGATATATCATTGTCCAAAATAAAAATGGATATGAATAACTAGATGCAATGATGTTTATGTAATATCCATACATTCATATAATCTTGCCCCTTTCAGGAATTGAACAGCAAGTGATGCATCTCCACTGACTAATATCTAGATTAACAACAAGCATCACAGTTTAAGTCTTACAACTACTAGACAATCCACCCATGCTGACTTATTACATCAGATGTTTGTGTGGTAAACAATCTCTGAGATGAAAGGGATTGTGGAGACTCTCATACTGTAAATGGACATATTATAACTGTGGTACATGTCATTCATGTATTACAGTGTAAGGCACAACAATATTAATAGGCACTGAATGTGGATGTTGAACACATGAGCATTTGACAGCAGATAAAACAAGATATTTTGCAGGATAAATACACCATGGTAGAAATGTCAGTACAATTGTAACATATGTGGTTATGTGAAGGCATTACATCATGTTATTTCTGCAAGGGATATGCATGCCTGTAAATGCTGTAGTATGTCACAACAGACATCATGTTGTGTTATTCCCTCATGCCAGAGGATAACACTTTTTACGCATGTTATGCAAGGAACATGAAATCAAATGTTATCATTACAATGAATAAAAGCCAGCTATGTTAAAAACTGTCCTAATGTTTAGTAAGAGGGATCAACATCTATATGCTTCTAGAGCAAATGTGCTTGACAACAGTGTTAGTGACATGCACAGTCACAATAGCACTGACACTACATAGTCTGAGCAGTAATGGATGGATTCCAAATAACTACCCAACATCAAAAGTTAAACATCTTTGCCTGGATTGCAGCACCACATGACCATGTTGATGTTCAACTGAGGAAGTGCACAGTTAAATGGATAACATCAGCACTGATTATTCACTGCATGCTTCTGCTAAAAGTGTCTGAAGTGCAGAACAACAATGTAGAGCTAAACATTATATATGTCTTTACAGAATAGTATACACAGTACAATAATGAAAGACACACAGCTAGACTGTAACATCCTACATATGCAGTTACACAATGTACAAAACATACTAGCAAAGTCACACAACATGGGAGAATGCACACTTCAAATGTGACATACTGCAGGTATATTAGCAGTATGCAATCATTGTGTGGACAAAAAGTCGTTGTCCTTGGTGATTCTAGCATTTACGAGTGTTACAGAGTGCCATTGTAATTCTGTCTCATACTAGGGATATGTAAATATGGTTGTGAGGTGGCCAATGGTGTATGACACTAATAACTGTCACATTATTGAAGCAATGGAGTTGAAATACCTAGTCATCCAATTAAACCATCTATACAGCATATTATCAACAGCCCGAATGACCTTATCCATATGTTTTATACAGGATGTTTCTGCAGAACATGGGATTAGGGAGCTGTGAGAAGTGGATACAGCACTACGTGCTATACACCCACACCCACACACACACACACAGATCTTCCATGTTGGGCATTGAACCTCCTACCTATCAAGTTATACAATATAGAGAATATTGTATTAGTTGCAAGCGCCACAGGAGAACACTGACTGTTATGGGGAGAGAGTGCACTTTTGTCAGGATGACTGCCTTAGTATGTTTCATACAGGATGTTTCTGTACAACATGGGATTAATGGACTGTGAGAACAGTTAAATGTATTATTCTCAGGTGAGGTG
Source organism: Protopterus annectens (assembly GCF_019279795.1). NCBI lineage: Eukaryota > Metazoa > Chordata > Ceratodontiformes > Protopteridae > Protopterus > Protopterus annectens. Next base: position 1,859,717,637 of record NC_056732.1, read on the forward strand.
GATGCAACACCAAGTGCCACACACACTCACACAGAAATCTTCCATGCTGGATCTGAACCGCCTACCTATCTAGTTATACACTCTAAAGAGCACTGTATTAGTCACAAGCACCACAGGGGAAGTATGACTATTTAAAGGACAGAGTGCACTCTGTCAAGATGACCTCATCAGTATGTTTCATGCGGAATGTTTCTGTAAAAATTGGTATAAGGGAGCTCTGAAAAAAGTTAAATATGTTGTTCTCAGGATAAGTGGATACATCAAGTTCTGCACACAGTCTCTCTCACACACACACACACACACACACACATTGTCCATGTTAGGCATCGACGCTCCTACCTATTTAGGTTACACAATCTAGAGAGCACTATATTAGTTGCAAATGCCACAGGAGAATGTACTTTTGTCGGGATGACCTCATCACTGTGTTTTATACATTATGTTTGTTGCTCGTCTTGTACATCTGAATAAGATGATGGGGTTTGGGTGTTCATTTAAGTAGTTTATTACATACAAGCACATCAGGATGGATGGCAGGAACATTAAACCTAAATAAACTAACTAAATGACTGACTACACACATGCATGCTCTCACTCTGGCTGCTCACTCAAAATGGTTGTCTTGCTTGCACATGCTCAGTACTTATATGCACATGCCCACTGACTGGAATGCTACTTAAAGGGATGTCACACACTCTGATCTACATCCTCCCTTTTTACTGAGCTGTCTCATATTGGCAATGACATTTGAATAGGCATTCAATTATACAGACAGTAATAAACAAAACAACAGTCATGTCCAGGTTGCTGTGTATCTGGAACTAGGTCTGGAAATGTGACCTGATCTCATAAAGTAGGATTGGGTTTAGCAACAGGGCAGTCACTGGGGAATATTCTGCTTCAGGACTGTCAGGAATTTTCTCAGGAACAGGGATTGCTGATGGAATGTCCTCTGGAACAGGAGCACTGGACAAGTCACTCTTGAGAATTAGAGTTGTATTACAAGCAAGATGCTGTAACACTGGCTTGGACACCGGTAATAAATGTTTCTGATTCAGCTTAAATTCCATTTCTTGTGATTCCACAATATACAATCTCAGATCTTGACACAAACTTTTCACAAATCCGATGCAATCAAAACGTTTTGACATCTGCATCCTCACTAGCTCCCCTTCTTTTAATGAACTGAGCAGTTTTCTGGTCTTATCATAGGACTAATGGGACAAATGCTTTTTCAACATTTGGGCTTTCACTGCTCTGTTATTTTTAGGACATGGATGTAATAAATTGCTGCTGATTGGTAATGTGGTTCTGGTTTGTCTTGACATAAGTCTCTGGGCAGGTGAACCAAGATGAACATCATGAGTGATGTTTATGAGATTAAGCAAGTTTAGTAAAACATTGGTATTGTCATGTCTGGGTTTAATAGATGTTTTGCACTTTGAACTGCACATTCAGCCAAGCCATTTGACTGCAGGTGCTCAGAACTACTTGTAAAATGAACAAAACCCCAAGTTTCTGCAAATTGTTTGAACTGTTGACTTGTAAACTGTGCACTGTTGTCATAAATGACTCTGTGCCGACTACCATGGGCAGAAAAATGTCTCTTCAACTCAGTAATAACAGTACTGGACATTAGGTTGGGAAGTAGGTCACTCTCAAAACAATATGAATAACAGTCCACTAACACCAAGTAATGCTGACAATTCCACTCAAAGATAACTGTTGCTACTGTCAACCAAGGTAGTTCAGGAATCTGGCTTAACTGAAGTGATTCTTTTTGTTGATGCAGCTTTGTATTATTACATACAGAACAAGATGAAAGTACTTTCTCAATCTCTTTGGACATAGAAGGCCAAAAGACTAGTCCTCGCACCCTTCTTTTGGTAGAATCAGTTCCTGGGTGGCCAGAATGCAAGATCTTAATCTACTCTTGTTGCAAAGATTTTGGAACAATTGCTTTTGGACCTTTCATGATAATACCATTGTCTGACAAAATCTCATCTCTGTAAGGAAATACTGCTGCACTTCTACTGGTAAACAAGATTGTTTTGAAGGGGATCCTCCGCTGATAAAGAGGTTCAGATTCTGGAGAATTGGATCTGAAGCTGTGTGAGGTCTAAGCTCATCAAGACGTGTGGAAGAAAAATTTCTCACTTCCATGACCTCAAGATCAGATTGCTCATTGTCATGCTGTTCTGTGGTTTTCCTGGGCAATTGGAATGTTATCAGCAAGATAAAAAAGTTTGCCTTTTGTGTAAATAAGACTGAAATTGTACTTTTGCAATATGAGTATTATGCATTGCAATCTTGCAGGAGCTGTGTGCATAGGCCTTCTAAAAATAGTGGCTAGAGGTCGGTGGTCAGTGTCTATCTGGATAGGTTGGCCATAAATATAATCATGAAACTTCAAATGTGCAAACACATTGCAAAGAGTTCTTTCTCAATCTGGACATACTGCATCTCAGTTTGAGTAAGAGTTTTCAATGCATAGGTTACTGGTCTACCCTCTTGAAGAATGACTGCACCAAGACCAAATTTAGAATCATCATAGGAAAGAGTTACTGGTTTGTGAACATCATAGTAGCATAAAGTAGGTGGACTGGCAATTTTCTGTTTCAGGACATCTAATACTCTTTGGTGTTGTTCTAACCAGGACCAGGTTATACCTTTGCATGTCAGCTCTCTTAGTGGTGCTGAAAGTTGGCTTAAATCTGGAATGAGCTTATCTAAATAGTTTACCATATCAAGAAAACTTTATAAGGCTTAGAGATTATCTAGAGTCAACATCTCAAAAATTGCTTTTTGCTTGGGAGGATCTGGTCATAAGCCTGAACTGGTAAATAAATGACCAGAATAAGTAACATCTCATGGTCTGAATTTACACTTCTGAGGATTCAACTTAAGATTCACTTCACAACCTCTTTCCAGAACTTTCTTGAGATTTCTATCATGTTTGACTTCACCATTGCCTCCTACTAGAATATCATCTACTATAATAGCACATGGATAGCCAGAAAAAATTGTTCCATTGCATGCTGAAAGACTTCAGTGGCAGAATTTATCCCAAATGGCATGCTTAGAAATCTGTACCTCCTGAATGGTATACCAAATATCATTAGCAATTAAGATTTTTGGTCAAGCAAAATTTGCCAAAATGAGCATTTTGCATCTAAAGCAGAAAAAAACAGTGGCATTTGGTATGAGGGCAGCAACCTCCTTGACTGTGCACATAGGATGATGAAGTCTGTTTAATACTTTGTTCAAATCTTTTGGATCAGTACATATTTTAATATCATACAAGCTTTTCTTATGAGCTACTACCATGGATGATACCCATTAATTTGGTTCTTCTACTGGACACATTACTCCTAGCTGCACCATTCTGTCTAGCTCAGCTTTTACTCTGTTATGCATAGTTACTGGAATTTTCTTTGCTGGTCTGATAACAGGGATGACCTCTGGGACTAACTTCATGGAGTACACAACTGGAAGTGTGCCTAGTTTGTATGCAAAAAATATAAGCATACTCACAAAAAAATAGTTTTGGTGAAATTTGAGATGTTCTCATTCAAGCTTACATAGTGGAACTCTTTGTAAAATGAAAGCAGTCCCATTTTCAAGCTGTCTCTGAGGCCTAATAATGACTGTATGCCTCTTGATTAGATAAAACTGTTCCCCGCAGAGTAACATGAAAGCACTACTGAGCCTTTGGTTTGACTCTCCACCACCATAAGCAACAAGCTTTGCACATTTTGTCAAATTAAGTTGTTCAGCAGCTTTTACTCTAGTAGATGTTTTGGCTGACATAACATTGCACATTGAACCAGTATCTACTTTGAGCTCTACAGGTTTTCCATTAATCCGAACAGTGCAAACAATTTCATTCTTTGCCCACAAATCTACTGCATTGTCTGTTTCACCAAGCACAGACACACCATCAATATAAAAAGTAGGGTTGCAGTTTTCCAATTGATCAATGTGCCTCTTTGAATGTTCTTCTTTAATAAAAACAATGTGCCTTGTTTGATGTACAAAATGTTTTGAAATGCTTCCACTTATTGAAAGAATGACACTGCTGACCAAAACTAAGTACTTCTCTCATTTGTGTTCATGTCTACCAATACAATTATGACAGTTGACTATGAGGCTTGCTACAGGTTTTGCTGAGTCACCCCTGTGCTTTGCTGCATGCACCTGGGCCCTACTGAAGCTGCTCTGAGTTTTGCTGAAGTTGTCACACCCTTGGGTCTGTATCTCTTAACCCCATACTGCATACTATCTACATTAGCTCTGGAAGATACTGGAAGCCAATGTTTTCATGTGTAAGCATACTTGTGTGCTTTTCTGTAAGCTCATATATCTGACAAATCTCAATGGCCTTGTTTAATGTTAAATCAATGTCTCAAAGCAAAATCTTTCTCACTGTGTCATTATTAATACCACACACAAGCCTGTCTTTTATCAACTTATCTCTCAAATCACCAAATCTACACATTTTTGCTTTACTTCTCAAGTTGTTTATATATGCTGCAAAAGTTTCACCAGGCTTTCAGCCTCTTATGTAAAATAAGTGCCTTTCCATTGTAATATTCATTTGGGGTTACACAGTTCTCTAAATTTACATTTTAAGCATTCAGGATCTTCTTGTATTTCAGCCGATACCACAATATGGCAGTTTTCCCCCTCCCCTGCAAACGGAGCAGGTGCATACACAACTTAACCCTGTCTTTCAATGGCTTCTGACCCAGCTAAATTAAGTAGAATAAATGCCTTTGTACATGTCATTGTCAGAAAAAGCAGCCTGTATGAAAATACCGTACTCCTGCTCAAACACTCTCCAGTTTTCTGCAATATTGTTATCAAACACAAGTGGTGCAGGTCTGCAAAATCCTTCTGCCATACCCACAAATTATAGTAAAACACAATGCAATCTTGACCCTTGTAATTATGTATGAACATGCACACATACCAGGTACTTGTAATAATATTCATATGCACAATAACTTCTTTGAAAGACTATACTTTGTGAAATATTCTTTGAAATGACTGTACTTTGCGAAATAACTGTACTGTAATAAAGCACACACTTGCCAACACTTTGCAAACTTCTGACACTTCAAATAGCTTTAGTTAATATGAAAGAAATATGGTTGTTGTCCCTTTTTATACAATTTATGTGATTCAGATAGTGTTTCAAATATTTTTGTGATTATTTTGAATATTTTTATCAATATGTTGCAGTTTTGAACATTTTGTTTAATTAGAAATTTGTTTTGAGTGTTGTGAGTGCTTTATTTTATATTCATAGTGAAATAAATCATTTAAGTGAGTTTTAGTACCTGGAAATCATTTATGACCTGCTTGCGAGTCGTTTGAGCAGTAGGGATGACCCACTCATGTATATTCCTCCACTTGTAACTGCTTGCCTCATGGTTTAGAGTCTAGATCCCACTTCTGACACCATGTTGCTTGCCTTGTACATCTGAATAAGACGATGATGCTTTTAAGTAGTTTATTGCATACAAACACATCAGGATGGATGGCATGTACATTAAACTTAAATGAACTGACTGACTACTACATACAAGCATGCTATCACTCTTGCTTGCACATACTTAGTACTTATATGGACATGCCACTGACTGGAATGCTTCTTAAAGAGACATCACACACTCTGATCTACAATATTCTTTTAAAATTTGGGATAGTAGAGCTGTGAGAATAGTTAAATGCATTATTTTCAGGAAAAGTGTCTACACCACCAAGTGCTACACACAGTTTTAGAAACACACTCACAAGTCTTCAGTGTTGGGCATCAAACTTTCTACCTAACTAGGTTACACAATATAGGGGGCACTGTATTATTCCCTAGCACCACAGGAGAGGTTTCACTCTTAAGGAGAAATAGTGCACTTTTGTCAAGATGACCTCATTCATGGGTTTCATACATGATATTTCTGTAAAACTTGGGGTTAGGGAGCTGTGAGAACAGTTAAATATATTATTCTCAGGAGAAGTGATTACACCACCAAGTGTTACACACAGTCTCTCTCATTCTCTCTCTCTCTCTCACACACACACACACACACACACACACACACACACACATTTTCCATGTTGGGTATTGAACCTCCTGTTGAAAAAGGAAGACCCAGCAAACAAACCAGCAAAAAACACAATCCACAGCACCACAGAGATTGAGAAGTTCAACCAAAAGTTTTTTTGTAAAACCAGCTTTAATCCTTAAAAGTATAAGCGCTTTCATTTTTGAACAACAAAATCTTCTTCGGATACATTTAAAAATTGAACCTCCTACCTGTTTAGGTTACTTGGGAGTAAGGAGCTGTGAGAACACTTAAATGTAGGAGGACATATAGAAACATGTAGGTTTTGCAGTACAGCACTAGAAATAGTTGCATGTCTTGTTGAATGCTATCTGCTAATGTCTGAGAGTTTGTCTTCTGAAAAGCATAATAATGTGATCAAGATGTTTCCCTGGATACTGTGCTAACATCATAACAGATAGGAAGCAGAGAGGCATTAGAAATGTAATCCACAAAGTAGTACTGAAAATGGAAAGTCAACAAGATAGCACTGGAGTGGACTAATTGTGTCTCCACATTGCTTCACTCAGCAAAACATCCTAGGCTGCAGTTTGAAATTGCAGTGCTAAATAAATGCAGGGTTTTAATATCTGACCCACTCATGGTAACATACAAAGTGTCTTTGTGACGTGAAAAGGCTGCACTACTTAAACATTTACTTTGACTTGCTTAATGCACATGAGGGGTCTATGTCTGCTGACAATTAATATTCATTAAAGGTGAACAACATTAGCATGGTGTGTGCTTTTTGGGTGGGGATGCCGTTTATACCTCAGTATAGCACATTGAATGAACACTGAAGATGGTGGCTAAGATTAAGAGATGGTTGTACACAGGAATAAACAACTGAAATCCCCTATATCTCATCTGTATTCTACAGAGGAAAAATAATAGAAAATCTTACCAGACCGACCTCAAGAAGATGACCAGATATGAGAACACATGGAAGCAGGGAACAGTTTAATCATTACTGATGAAAGGCCTTGTAGCCTTGAACTTTACTTTAGGCCTCTGGTACATTTCAGAACAGTGCTGTTTAATCAGGTAATACTCGCATTACTTCACAGGATCTTGCAGCTCTCTGATCATGGGCACATTTGAAAAGGAGATAAAACCCTTCCTTGTTTCAGTTTGCAACCTGCAGATAGGTTTTGCTGAATTTAAAAATTCATTGTACTGCCTGGGCTCTCCTATATCTGAATATAAAAAATGTCTCAGATTTAGAAGGCTACCATAACATCCTCAAAGATAAATAGGTTCATAGGTTGGTACTAGGCTATCTGCCCGAAGGCATTTATAAGCCTAGCCAGAATGTGTTGGCTTTCGCCACCCCCTTAGATTAGTTCCCTGTGCCTCTGTCCAGCAGAGCCATTGAAGTGATCCCCGAGGTAAACTTTCTATTTCCCATCCACTCGTCAAGGTTTCTTTTGAAGAGTGTTATCGAGGAGCTCTGCCTAATGTAGATTGGGATCTTGTTCCAAAGCATGGGAAGTCTCTGGGACAGGAATCTATCCCTCCAGCACATCCTATTTATTGTTGTGGTGAGGTTTAGATCCCTAGAGCGTGTGGCTCGAAGGGATAAGGTTTTCTTTAGGTGGAGCATGTCCATCAATTCTGGGTTGGACATGGCCTTGTATGTCAGGCAGAGATCACCTCTGAGTAGGCGGTATGCAACTGAGTATAACTGGAGTTTCTTCAGTCGAGCTGTATAGGGCATCTGTTTGAGGCCAGTGATTCTCTTGGTGAGATACTTCTGTGGTCTTTCCAGCTGTTGCAGGTGTCTTGTAAGGTACATCCCAAATGGGGCGTTGTACTCTATGATGGGTCTGATGAGTGATGCGTAGAGGGGCACAATGACCTCTTTTGATCTGGATGCAAACCCTTTTGTGATTAGGTGGGCCACATAGAAGGATTTTCTAACCACTTTGGCAATGTGATTATCAAAGGAGAGATTACTATCTACTTGGGTCCCCAGATCACTTATTACGTCTTCCATATTTAGGCGACTACCACCTATGTGGTAGTTTGTGGGTACTTTGTTTTTTCCAAAGGGGATGACTATGCACTTTTTGGCATTTAGCTTGAGGCCATGATTTTGACACCAGGTGTCTGTCTTAGTGAGACCCTTTTGGAGGATGTCTGTGTCAGGTGGAGAGTCAATTATAGCCCCTAGTTTGCAGTCACCTGCGAACTTGGTCAGTGATAGTCCTCCTGTGCTTGCCTGTACCTCTGAGAAGTATATGCCGAACAGGAGGGGTCCTAGGACTGAGCCCTGGGGAATGACACTTGTAACCGGTTTAGAGTCGGACCTAGTTCCCGCAGCTCTCACCATGTGGGTTCTGTCTGTGAGCCAGTTGGCAACCCATCTTGTGATGTAGGGGTTTATGTTCAGGCTGGTGAGCTTGTCTATAATACCAGAATGGGGAATGATGTTGAAGGCCTTAGCGAGGTCTAGGTAGGCTGTGTGTACCATCTTTCCCTCATGTATAGCCTTGGTAACTGTCTCAAAGAAGTCCACCAGGTGTAGGAGGCATGATCTGCCCTTAACAAAGCCAAACTGGGTAGGGTCCAGTGTTTGGAGGTTCCCAATGTCTCTGTTAATGAGTTTCATGATGATGTGCTCCATAGCCTTGCAGACCAAGCTAGTCAGGCTTAAACGGCGATAGTTCCTGGGGTCTGTTGTGACTCCACCTTTGTGGAGTGGAATAACCGTTGCTGTGCACCACTCTATGGGTATGCAGCCTGTGGAGAGGCTGAGTTTGAACAGTGTGTTTAGGTGAGGGGTTAGTTTCTTCTTTGAGCTTGTGTAGGACGCAGCCTGGGACACTGTCCAGTCCCATTAATGCTGTGTTTATGGCTTTGGAGAGGGCTGTTTTAACCTGAGTGTCTGTGATTTCAGGGACTCTACATTCTTCTGGTATGGTTATGGGCCCTTTTGGGGGTGAGAGAGGGGGTGAAGTTTGTGCTGAACCTGAGTGCCAGGGTGTTGGTGATTTTGGTCGGTTCAGTGTATTTTGTGCCATTCCGCACTAACTCTGAGCAGATCTGAGCATTGCCCCTTAGATTCTTGACATAGCTAAAGAATGCCTTGTGGTTATCTTTGGAGTCCTTGGCAATTTTTCTTTCAAAGCTCACCTTGGATGATTTTATGAGGGATCGTAGTTTCTTGCTGATACTGATCAGGGATGTCTTCCCTTCTTGGGATTTTACTCTTTTCTGTACTAGTTTCCTCCTTCTATTGTATAGCTTGTTTAAGGCAGGAGTCCACCAGACTGGTTTCCTTTTCTTGGAGGAGCGAGTCTTGGTTTTGCTTGGGATGGCATTAGTAAAGGATTTTGCAGCTTGGACAGTGTTATCCTTCAGCATGGAGGCTTTGAAACTTTCCACCTCAGTCTTAAGTAATGTGAAGTTTGCTTTTGAAAAGTTTTTCACTGTGGTTTTCTTGTCTGGGGGTGGGGGCGGAATATGGATATCCAATGTGATTTGTTTATGGTCAGATCTAACCAGCGAGGGGTTGACCTCTGGTGTGAAACACCGGTCACCCATGTTGGTGATGATCAGGTCCAATATGTTGTCACCTCTGATGGGAGTGTTGACCAGTTGAACCAGGGTGTTTGAGTTTATAAATTCTAGGAAAAGTTGGGCAAGGGAGTTAGTACTTGAGTAGTTCTCCCAGTTAATGTTTGGGTAATTGAAATCACCCAATATTAGGGTGTTTGGTAGGACCTTTATGTTTCCCAGTGTTTCCAGAAACACAGAATGGGGATCCTGGGACATGGTGGGTGATCTGTAGCAAGCTACAATTTGAATTGCAGTTTTGCCCATTGTTAGTTGCATGTGGATGATCTCTGAAGCATCGTGCTGTGCCACTAACCTGGAGGTGTGGGAATCCTAGAATACACTTTTAGACTGGTTAGGCAGGAAGAATCAATGGAATTACTCCAAGTTCAACTAACTGTATGTAAGACACCCCCCCTTCAAGTCATTGTTAGCTATAAGCCCCCTTCAATGAACCAAGATACCCATGCTGCATATTTGGTCCTATTTGAGTCAATCAAATTACAACCAGACATTCTAGTCATGGGCAATTTTAACTATTCCTCCACTGATGGGGAAGTAAGTGTGAGTACCAATATACTCTTACAAAGGTTTCTGGACTTTAACAGTAATGCCCTGGAACAAATAGTATGAAACCCCACAAGGGGCCCAAATATTCTCAACCTAGTCCTCACCAATTTGGGTGACCATTGCACCACCACAAGTATAGGACATGGTTAAAAAAAACTCCTCAATAACTAGGTATATTACACAGAGTGAAAACCTATCTTACTGATATAACTCTAAATCTTACTGCCATCTCTCTTCTATGCTGTCCCAATTACCCACTAACCTTGAAATCTAGTAACTGTCTAAACTTGAGCAATGTTATATTTATATAGCCAAATTTGTAGCAAATAGAACACACCACTACTTTTCCCATAAAGAATTAAACTGTTTAGAACTATCACATCACCCATAAATTTTCAGGTAACTACAGTAGGTTCCTAGCTAAGTTCTAGGTCAGCCTTTGCAGGTCATCTTAAACCTTGCCAGTTTCCCCTCAAAGTGAGATTAGAGAGATTAAAACAAAATTAAGAAAAGCTCTTAAATGGAAAACCCCAGGCCCAGATGCAGTGCCTAACTTCTGGCAGAAAGTATCGACATCTAAATACAAAGGTTTAGCCCTGAGTAAAAACTATTTATATATGCATCCTAAACAGATACCAACCTGGTTACCAACAGGAAAAATGATACTCCTCCTTAAGAGTGAACTTGCAAACCATCCTAAAAACTATAGACCAATAACTTGCCTTCCAACAATGTCTTAGTTATATGCTGGAATTGATGCCAATTGAGTTTTCTTCTAAATGACTATAAATTCAATCACTGCAATAGAACAAAAGGTAATAAAAGAAAGTCATAGGAGCAAAGGATTGTTTGCTGTTAAATAAAGTGATAATGTAAAAAAGGGGAAGAATCTAAACATGGCACAGGTGCACTACAAAAGGGACTTGACAGCATCCCACATTCGTTGATAAAGGAGTGCATACAGACATATAAGATACACCCTACATTGATCAATTACATTATAGTAACTATAAAACAATGGAAAACCACTCTGCAGCTAAGCTATGAGAAAGAAAAATTATTATCCTTGGGATAAAAATTAAAAAGGGGATATTCCAGGGTGACTCTTTGTCACCATTGCTCCTTTGTCTTGCTCTTAACACATTAAGATATCTATTTAATAGTTTAGGTCATGGTTACAGTTTGGCTCCCAAAACACAACAAGGTCTAGCAACTTCTTACCTTCTTTTTGTAGATGATTTAAAACTGTATAGTTCATCGGATGAGGAACTGTAAGCTCAGCTGCAAGTGGTCAAAACTTTCTCAGATGATAGAATGTAATTTGGTTTTGAGATATGCGCAAAAGCAACCTTTAAAGGAAAACTACATCTTAGAACTAAAAAATATCTATTTTTTTCACTCTGTCTTTGTTTTGTGAGCTATTTTAACACATCAGAATTACTCTGATCACTTCTTATAGAATTGTAATATGTTTTCTGCAAAATGACTGCCAGTGGGGCTTGACATATCAGCGTGATCTTGTTTTACTTCAAGCCTTTCTCTTTCCCATAATCCATTTCAAGTCTGTTTCATATGAGTCATGCTAGACATAAGGAAGTAGTGGTGTATTCTTGTGCCATTGACATGTAATGGGGTTTGTGTCAATCACTGTCATCTTATTTACTTCCTTTAACAGAACTGCTTCTTTTCATAGGTTAATAGGTTGGTACTAGGCTATCAGACCTAGGGCCTATACAAGCCTAGCCATAACAATTCCCTGGCTATTTCTTCCCAAAGTATTTACTTCCCTGGACCCCTGTCTAGCAGGGTGACTGACGTGATTCCCCATCCAATCATCAAGGTTACTTTTGAAGAGAGCCAAAGAGGCACTCTGCTTGACATGTATGGGCAGTCTATTCCAGAGTCTGGGGAGTCTCTAGATCAGGAACCTAGCCCTCCAGCATGTTTTGTTCATTGTGATGACAATGTTTAGATCCCTGGAGCATGTGTCTCTGAGGGATTGGGATTTCTTTAAGTGTAACATGTCCAACAGCTCTGGGTTTGACTTGGACTTGTATGTTAAGCAGAGACCGCCTCTGAGTAGACAATATATGACAGAGTATAGGTGGGTTTTTTTAGACGGTCAGCATATGGCATCTGCTTTAGGCCTGTGATTCTTTTAGTGAGGTATTTATGTGTTCTTTCCTGTTTTTGCAGATGTCTTGAGAGGTACATACCAAATGGGGCATTGTATTCTATAATGAGTCTAAAGAGGGATGAGTACAGTGGGACAATGACCTCCTTTTTTCTGGATGAAAAACCCTTAGTGATGAGGTGTGCCACACAGAAGGATTTCCAACTGTTGTGGCGATGTGGTTCTCAAAGGTGAGACCACTGTCCACCTGTGTCCCTAAGTCTCTTATCACACTTTCGGTGTTTAGTGTACTGCCACCTAGGTGGTAATTCATGGGTACATGTTTTTTCCCAAAGGGGATAACTATACATTTCTTGGCATTGAGCTTGAGCCCATGGCTGTGGCACCACACATCTGTTTCTGTAAGGCCCTTTTGTAGAATATCCACATCATTTGGGGATTCGATAATGGCTCAGAGTTTGCAGTCATCTGCAAACTTTGTTAGCCAGAGTCCCTTAGTATTGGCCTGTACTTCAGAGAAGTAGATGCCAAACAAGACCAGTCCCAGGACTGAACCCTGAGGTACTCCACTTGTCACTTGTCTGGAACTGGATTTGGAGTTGGCTACTTTTACAGTGTGGGTTCTGTCAGTAAGCCAGCTGGCAACCCATTGAGTGATGTAGGGATTAATGCCCAGCTTAATAAGTTTATCTATGATTCCAGAGTGGGGGTGGTGTCGAAGGCCTTGGCAAGGTCCAAATAGGCTGTGCAGACCACCTTATCCTTGTCCACAGCTCTAGAGACTGATTTGAAGAAGTCAGTCAGGTTCAGGAGACAAGATCGGCCTCTTCATGAACCCAAACTGTGTGGGGTCCTGTGTTTGAAGGTTGGCAATGTCTTTATTTATAAGTTCCATGATAATACATTTCATGGCCTTGCGGATCAGGCTCATCAGACTTATGGGGTGGTAGTTCCGGGGATCCCCATTAGGGAGTGGGATAACTGTAGCTGTGCGCATGAAGCCTGAGGTGAGGCTATGATTAAACATGACACTTAGGTGAGGTGCCAGTTAATTTTGTAGTTCATGTTTTTTCTTAAATGGCCCTCATTTGTGTGTGTTTCAGAGCTTGTTTTACAGTACACTAAGGAGTAATACAGCTGCACCAAATAAGTAGTTAAATTGCAGGATTTTATTCTCCTATACATAGGACAAGTAGAAAACTATAATTTAAAGTGGAAAGGGATAACTCAAGAAACAAGGATCTAAAAAAATCACTAAAAAATGCTTCACATGCTTTTGTATGTTTATTTTTTCCCACACTGAAGAAGGCACTGGTGTGCCGAAAAACGGTCTGTGTATATTAAAGTTTCGTTTTACACTTGGTATGGGTGTCTTTTACTCCTTTTTTTAATATTCTGAGTCATTTCACTGCTGGCCAACTGTGTTTAATATGTGAGTTCTCCCGGCCGTGCAGAACCCACGTGCATAGCAGTTTTGTTTGACAGACTTTAAAGATTCCCTGCAGACTGCTCTGTCAGAGATACTGAGTGAGCAAATTGGTGTAACTAAAGAAATGTTTTTTTGATTTATGATACAGAATTGGAATTGCCTAAACATAGTAAGGTGTTGCTAAGTCTAATTGTGTTGGCTGACAAAAAAGCAATTACTAGAAAATGGAAACCAAAGTCTAAACCAACTTTACTAGAAGTAGTGAATATAGTAACAGAGAGAAAACATCTGGAACTGGGATCTTTACAAAAGGGTAGGAGGAAATTACATAGGAATAAATGGGCATTGTGGGAACAATACATGCAGAGGAGGAACAAGGTTTAAATGAACCATGTAATGATTTAAATGAGCCATGTAATGTTTGACTGACAATGACTGGATAAATTATAAGTAATTTATTTTTATTTTTTTACATTTGTTTACCGGGCTAGTCCAACTGGATACATTTCCATTTTCAGCAGAGGCCCGGGGAGAAAAGCTCCACATTGAAGTTAATACAAACAAGTCATTTACATAAAGAAAGTAAGTAGTTAGTAAAATATCAACAGGAATAAGGTTTAATCTAGATTATACTAGTTGAAAATATATATTTGGAAGGACACTAATTTTCTTTACAGTACAAGATAGGGGAGTTATACTTTAGTAAAACATTCATGAAGAGTATAATTGATTAAGTAAGTATAAACCATAGAGAGTTCTATATTAATTCATAACAGAGGCTAATTAACAAGGATGTTTTAGAGAATGTCTACTCAAGGAGAGTGAGTAGAGAGAGGTAAGAGAGGGTGATTAAGAGAAGAGTAATTAGTAGAATCATAAGATTAGTCAGGATTGATGCATGGTTATAGCCAGAGTGTTTTTACATGTTGTTTGAGGTTTTGTTTAAAGAGGAAGGGTGACAAGGTAGAAGTTAGAGTGGTAGGTAGAAGATTCCAGTATTTACCTATGGTGTTGGGGAAAAGTGAGTCACCTGCTATGTTATTGGACTTACTTAACTTCACAAGAAGTTTATTAGAGGAGCGTAAAGAATTTAGGTTAGAATAGGGAGAAATAAGGTCAGAAAGTATAGGGGTATTTTTTGGTTGGTAAAATATCCTATGAACAAACGTAAGTTGGGAGAGTAATAGTGTATTTTTTAGTTCTAGCCAGTCTAGTTGTTGTAGATTCTGACAGTGGTGATGATGAGTTCTAAATGGGTTTCCGGTGGCAAATCTAGCAATGCTATAGTATGCATTTGCTAGTTTAGTGAGGTTATTTTTCTTTAGGTTAGTGTATATGGATGAGGCATAAAGAAGAGTAGAAATAAGATGAGAGTGAGCAAGTGCGATTTTGGCCTGTGGAGTTAAAAAGGTTTTAATTCTATATAAGGAGCCAAGTTTTCTATTTACGGTTTTAATAGTGTTATTAATGTGATTATCAAAAGTGAGGTTATTGTCAATTATAATACCTAATAGCTTAGTGGTAGAGTCAGGGGCTATATGTGTGCCATTGTTGGAAGTAATAGAGAAGTCTATGAGGGGAGACTTAATATTAGGCCTGAAGAGCAGGAGTTTGGTTTTATTGGCATTCAAAAGGAGGCAGCGTTTCAAGAACCATGCCTCAACTGTGCTAAATACATTTTGTGTTAGGGTTTGTAGTTCAGAGGAGGTGTTAGCAGAGCATATGAGTGTTGAGTCATCTGCATATTGAATACATGTAGCTTGAGGTATTGCTGCATGTAAGTCATTTATGAATAATGAGAAGAGGAGAGATCCTAGGATGGAACCCTGTGGGACCCCAAGAGAGACTGGCAGAAGGGATGAAAGTGTATTATCCCAGAGGACTGCCCGTTGCCTGTTACTAAGGTAGGAAGTGAACCATTGAATAGCTTTGGTATCTAGAGAGAGAGATTCAAGGGTTTTTATGAGCATATTGTGGTTTACCATGTCAAAGGC